>NC_139715.1:0-112500 GCF_964188405.1 Protomyctophum parallelum
TGGCGGGAGGGTTGCCGGATGCCATCCCGTTGGCGGGAGGGGTGCCGGATGCCATCCCATTGGCGGGAGGGTTGCCGGATGCCATCCCATTGGCGGGAGGGGTCCCGGATGCCATCCCATTGGCGGGAGGGGTGCCGGATGCCATCCCATTGGCGGGAGGGTTGCCGGATGCCATCCCATTGGCGGGAGGGTTGCCGGATGCCATCCCATTGGCGGGAGGGTTGCCGGATGCCATCCCATTGGCGGGAGGGTTGCCGCATGCCATCCCATTGGCGGGAGGGTTGCCGCATGCCATCCCATTGGCGGGAGGGGTCCCGTATGCCATCCCATTGCCCGGAGGGGTCCCGGATGCCACCCCATTGGCGGGAGGGTTGCCGGATGCCATCCCATTGGCGGGAGGGTTGCCGGATGCCATCCCATTGGCGGGAGGGGTGCCGGATGCCATCCCATTGGCGGGAGGGGTCCCGGATGCCACCCCATTGGCGGGAGGGTTGCCGGATGCCATCCCATTGGTGGGAGGGTTGCCGGATGCCATCCCATTGGCGGGAGGGTTGCCGGATGCCATCCCATTGGCGCTCAAAGATATACAGTACTGTGGCATCGCTACAGATGGGAGTAACCATGGTGCAGTGAAAATATTCCCAATCATAATCCAGTATTTTGACTGGAAGAAAGGTGGTGTACAATCAACATTGCTTGAGGTCAAAGACACACCTAATGAGACAGCCGAAACCATTGCAAACTACTTGATTGAAACATTGAGAAAAAACAATTTGTCAGACAAATGTATTGCATTTGCTGGTGACAATTGCAACACAAATTTCGGAGGAATCAGTCGTGATGAAGGGGGGAAAATTGTGTTTGCAAATTTGAAGAAGTTGCTGCAGAACAAGACTCTGGTCGGTGTGGGTTGCCCAGCACACATATTGAACAATTGTGTCCATCATGGTGCAGACACACTTGATGTTGAAGTTGAGAATATCATGTTCAAGATTTACCAGTACTTCCACATTTACACTGTGCGCACTGAGAATTTGAAGGAGTACTGTGACTTTGTTGATATTGAATACAGAAAGCTCCTTTCCCACAGCAAGACACGATGGCTGTCATTATTCCCTGGAATTGAGAGGCTGCTGCAGATGTTTCCAGCATTAAAGGGATACTTTCTGTCCCAGGAAAAGCCACCCGCAATGATCAAGAGGTTTTTTGAAAATTAATTTAGTGAGATTTACCTTTGGCACATGCACTCACTCATGTGTGTATTCCACTCACGCATTCAAGAAATGGAAAAGGAGAAGAATTCCATTGTGGAAGTGTGTAACATCTTGCACAGTGTCCACACTATGCTTGAGGAACGCAAAAGAGAAACAACTTCATGTCCCTTAAAGTCCCGGATGCCACCCCATTGGCGGGAGGGTTGCCGGATGCCATCCCATTGGCGGGAGGGTTGCCGGATGCCATCCCATTGGCGGGAGGGTTGCCGGATGCCATCCCATTGGCGGGAGGGTTGCCGGATGCCATCCCATTGGCGGGAGGGGTCCCGGATGCCACCCCATGGGCGGGAGGGTTGCCGGATGCCATCCCATTGGCGGGAGGGGTCCCGGATGCCACCCCATTGGCGGGAGGGTTGCCGGATGCCATCCCATTGGCGGGAGGGTTGCCGGATGCCATCCCATTGGCGGGAGGGGTCCCGGATGCCACCCCATTGGCGGGAGGGTTGCCGGATGCCATCCCATTGGCGGGAGGGTTGCCGGATGCCATCCCATTGGCGGGAGGGTTGCCGGATGCCATCCCATTGGCGGGAGGGTTGCCGGATGCCATCCCATTGGCGGGAGGGGTGCCGGATGCCATCCCATTGCCGGGAGGGGTCCCGGATGCCACCCCATTGGCGGGAGGGTTGCCGGATGCCATCCCATTGGCGGGAGGGTTGCCGGATGCCATCCCATTGGCGGGAGGGGTCCCGGATGCCACCCCATTGGCGGGAGGGTTGCCGGATGCCATCCCATTGGCGGGAGGGTTGCCGGATGCCACCCCATTGGCGGGAGGGTTGCCGGATGCCATCCCATTGGCGGGAGGGGTCCCGGATGCCACCCCATTGGCGGGAGGGTTGCCGGATGCCATCCCATTGGCGGGAGGGTTGCCGGATGCCATCCCATTGGCAGGAGGGTTGCCGGATGCCATCCCATTGGCGGGAGGGGTCCCGGATGCCATCCCATTGGCGGGAGGGTTGCCGGATGCCATCCCATTGGCGGGAGGGGTGCCGGATGCCATCCCATTGGCGGGAGGGGTCCCGGATGCCATCCCATTGGCGGGAGGGTTGCCGGATGCCATCCCATTGGCGGGAGGGTTGCCGGATGCCATCCCATTGGCGGGAGGGTTGCCGGATGCCATCCCATTGGCGGGAGGGTTGCCGGATGCCATCCCATTGGCGGGAGGGGTGCCGGATGCCATCCCATTGGCGGGAGGGTTGTCGGATGCCATCCCATTGGCGGGAGGGGTCCCGGATGCCACCCCATTGGCGGGAGGGTTGCCGGATGCCATCCCATTGGCGGGAGGGGTCCCGTATGCCATGCCATTGCCGGGAGGGGTCCCGGATGCCATCCCATTGGCGGGAGGGTTGCCGGATGCCACCCCATTGGCGGGAGGGTTGCCGGATGCCATCCCATTGGCGGGAGGGTTGCCGGATGCCATCCCATTGGCGGGAGGGTTGCCGGATGCCATCCCATTGGCGGGAGGGTTGCCGGATGCCATCCCATTGGCGGGAGGGGTGCCGGATGCCATCCCATTGCCGGGAGGGGTCCCGGATGCCACCCCATTGGCGGGAGGGTTGCCGGATGCCATCCCATTGGCGGGAGGGTTGCCGGATGCCATCCCATTGGCGGGAGGGGTCCCGGATGCCACCCCATTGGCGGGAGGGTTGCCGGATGCCATCCCATTGGCGGGAGGGTTGCCGGATGCCACCCCATTGGCGGGAGGGTTGCCGGATGCCATCCCATTGGCGGGAGGGGTCCCGGATGCCACCCCATTGGCGGGAGGGTTGCCGGATGCCATCCCATTGGCGGGAGGGTTGCCGGATGCCATCCCATTGGCAGGAGGGTTGCCGGATGCCATCCCATTGGCGGGAGGGGTCCCGGATGCCATCCCATTGGCGGGAGGGTTGCCGGATGCCATCCCATTGGCGGGAGGGGTGCCGGATGCCATCCCATTGGCGGGAGGGGTCCCGGATGCCATCCCATTGGCGGGAGGGTTGCCGGATGCCATCCCATCCCTTGCAAACTACTTGATTGAAACATTGAGAAAAAACAATTTGTCAGACAAATGTATTGCATTTGCTGGTGACAATTGCAACACAAATTTCGGAGGAATCAGTCGTGATGAAGGGGGCAAAAATGTGTTTGCAAATTTGAAGAAGTTGCTGCAGAACAAGACTCTGGTCGGTGTGGGTTGCCCAGCACACATATTGAACAATTGTGTCCATCATGGTGCAGACACACTTGATGTTGAAGTTGAGAATATCATGTTCAAGATTTACCAGTACTTCCACATTTACACTGTGCGCACTGAGAATTTGAAGGAGTACTGTGACTTTGTTGATATTGAATACAGAAATCTCCTTTCCCACAGCAAGACACGATGGCTGTCATTATTCCCTGGAATTGAGAGGCTGCTGCAGATGTTTCCAGCATTAAAGGGATACTTTCTGTCCCAGGAAAAGCCACCCGCAATGATCAAGAGGTTTTTTGAAAATTCATTTAGTGAGATTTACCTTTGGCACATGCACTCACTCATGTGTGTATTCCACTCACGCATTCAAGAAATGGAAAAGGAGAAGAATTCCATTGTGGAAGTGTGTAACATCTTGCACAGTGTCCACACTATGCTTGAGGAACGCAAAAGAGAAACAACTTCATGTCCCTTAAAGTCCCGGATGCCACCCCATTGGCGGGAGGGTTGCCGGATGCCATCCCATTGGCGGGAGGGGTCCCGGATGCCACCCCATTGGCGGGAGGGTTGCCGGATGCCATCCCATTGGCGGGAGGGTTGCCGGATGCCATCCCATTGGCGGGAGGGTTGCCGCATGCCATCCCATTGGCGGGAGGGTTGCCGGATGCCATCCCATTGGCGGGAGGGTTGCCGGATGCCATCCCATTGGCGGGAGGGGTGCCGGATGCCATCCCATTGGCGGGAGGGTTGTCGGATGCCATCCCATTGGCGGGAGGGGTCCCGGATGCCACCCCATTGGCGGGAGGGTTGCCGGATGCCATCCCATTGGCGGGAGGGGTCCCGTATGCCATCCCATTGCCGGGAGGGGTCCCGGATGCCATCCCATTGGCGGGAGGGTTGCCGGATGCCACCCCATTGGCGGGAGGGTTGCCGGATGCCATCCCATTGGCGGGAGGGTTGCCGGATGCCATCCCATTGGCGGGAGGGTTGCCGGATGCCATCCCATCCCTTGCAAACTACTTGATTGAAACATTGAGAAAAAACAATTTGTCAGACAAATGTATTGCATTTGCTGGTGACAATTGCAACACAAATTTCGGAGGAATCAGTCGTGATGAAGGGGGCAAAAATGTGTTTGCAAATTTGAAGAAGTTGCTGCAGAACAAGACTCTGGTCGGTGTGGGTTGCCCAGCACACATATTGAACAATTGTGTCCATCATGGTGCAGACACACTTGATGTTGAAGTTGAGAATATCATGTTCAAGATTTACCAGTACTTCCACATTTACACTGTGCGCACTGAGAATTTGAAGGAGTACTGTGACTTTGTTGATATTGAATACAGAAATCTCCTTTCCCACAGCAAGACACGATGGCTGTCATTATTCCCTGGAATTGAGAGGCTGCTGCAGATGTTTCCAGCATTAAAGGGATACTTTCTGTCCCAGGAAAAGCCACCCGCAATGATCAAGAGGTTTTTTGAAAATTCATTTAGTGAGATTTACCTTTGGCACATGCACTCACTCATGTGTGTATTCCACTCACGCATTCAAGAAATGGAAAAGGAGAAGAATTCCATTGTGGAAGTGTGTAACATCTTGCACAGTGTCCACACTATGCTTGAGGAACGCAAAAGAGAAACAACTTCATGTCCCTTAAAGTCCCGGATGCCACCCCATTGGCGGGAGGGTTGCCGGATGCCATCCCATTGGCGGGAGGGGTCCCGGATGCCACCCCATTGGCGGGAGGGTTGCCGGATGCCATCCCATCCGTCTTGTTCTGCAGCAACTTCTTCAAATTTGCAAACACATTTTTCCCCCCTTCATCACGACTGATTCCTCCGAAATTTGTGTTGCAATTGTCACCAGCAAATGCAATACATTTGTCTGACAAATTGTTTTTTCTCAATGTTTCAATCAAGTAGTTTGCAATGGTTTCGGCTGTCTCATTAGGTGTGTCTTTGACCTCAAGCAATGTTGATTGTACACCACCTTTCTTCCAGTCAAAATACTGGATTATGATTGGGAATATTTTCACTGCACCATGGTTACTCCCATCTGTAGCGATGCCACAGTACTGTATATCTTTGAGCGCCAATGGGATGGCATCCGGCAACCCTCCCGCCAATGGGATGGCATCCGGCAACCCTCCCGCCAATGGGATGGCATCCGGCAACCCTCCCACCAATGGGATGGCATCCGGCAACCCTCCCGCCAATGGGGTGGCATCCGGGACCCCTCCCGCCAATGGGATGGCATCCGGCACCCCTCCCGCCAATGGGATGGCATCCGGCAACCCTCCCGCCAATGGGGTGGCATCCGGCAACCCTCCCGCCAATGGGGTGGCATCTGGGACCCCTCCGGGCAATGGGATGGCATACGGGACCCCTCCCGCCAATGGGATGGCATGCGGCAACCCTCCCGCCAATGGGATGGCATCCGGCAACCCTCCCGCCAATGGGATGGCATCCGGCAACCCTCCCGCCAATGGGGTGGCATCCGGGACCCCTCCCGCCAATGGGATGGCATCCGGGACCCCTCCCGCCAATGGGATGGCATCCGGCACCCCTCCTGCCAATGGGATGGCATCCGGCAACCCTCCCGCCAATGGGATGGCATCCGGCAACCCTCCCGCCAATGGGATGGCATGCGGCAACCCTCCCGCCAATGGGATGGCATGCGGCAACCCTCCCGCCAATGGGATGGCATCCGGCAACCCTCCCGCCAATGGGATGGCATCCGGCAACCCTCTCGCCAATGGGGTGGCATCCGGGACCCCTCCCGCCAATGGGATGGCATCCGGCACCCCTCCCGCCAATGGGATGGCATCCGGGACCCCTCCCGCCAATGGGATGGCATCCGGCAACCCTCCCGCCAATGGGATGGCATCCGGCAACCCTCCCGCCAATGGGATGGCATCCGGCAACCCTCTCGCCAATGGGGTGGCATCCGGGACCCCTCCCGCCAATGGGATGGCATCCGGCACCCCTCCCGCCAATGGGAAGGCATCCGGCAACCCTCCCGCCAATGGGATGGCATCCGGCAACCCTCCCGCCAATGAGGTGGCATCCGGGACCCCTCCCGCCAATGGGATGGCATCCGGGACCCCTCCCGCCAATGGGATGGCATCCGGCAACCCTCTCGCCAATGGGGTGGCATCCGGGACCCCTCCCGCCAATGGGATGGCATCCGGCACCCCTCCCGCCAATGGGATGGCATCCGGCAACCCTCCCGCCAATGGGGTGGCATCCGGCAACCCTCCCGCCAATGGGATGGCATCCGGCAACCCTCCCGCCAATGGGGTGGCATCCGGGACCCCTCCCGCCAATGGGATGGCATCCGGCAACCCTCCCGCCAATGGGATGGCATCCGGCAACCCTCCCGCCAATGGGGTGGCATCCGGGACCCCTCCCGCCAATGGGATGGCATCCGGCAACCCTCCCGCCAATGGGGTGGCATCCGGGACTTTAAGGGACATGAAGTTGTTTCTCTTTTGCGTTCCTCAAGCATAGTGTGGACACTGTGCAAGATGTTACACACTTCCACAATGGAATTCTTCTCCTTTTCCATTTCTTGAATGCGTGAGTGGAATACACACATGAGTGAGTGCATGTGCCAAAGGTAAATCTCACTAAATGAATTTCAAAAAACCTCTTGATCATTGCGGGTGGCTTTTCCTGGGACAGAAAGTATCCCTTTAATGCTGGAAACATCTGCAGCAGCCTCTCAATTCCAGGGAATAATGACAGCCATCGTGTCTTGCTGTGGGAAAGGAGATTTCTGTATTCAATATCAACAAAGTCACAGTACTCCTTCAAATTCTCAGTGCGCACAGTGTAAATGTGGAAGTACTGGTAAATCTTGAACATGATATTCTCAACTTCAACATCAAGTGTGTCTGCACCATGATGGACACAATTGTTCAATATGTGTGCTGGGCAACCCACACCGACCAGAGTCTTGTTCTGCAGCAACTTCTTCATCACGACTGATTCCTCCGAAATTTGTGTTGCAATTGTCACCAGCAAATGCAATACATTTGTCTGACAAATTGTTTTTTCTCAATGTTTCAATCAAGTAGTTTGCAAGGGATGGGATGGCATCCGGCAACCCTCCCGCCAATGGGATGGCATCCGGGACCCCTCCCGCCAATGGGATGGCATCCGGCAACCCTCCCGCCAATGGGGTGGCATCCGGCAACCCTCCCGCCAATGGGATGGCATCCGGGACCCCTCCCGGCAATGGGATGGCATACGGGACCCCTCCCGCCAATGGGATGGCATCCGGCAACCCTCCCGCCAATGGGGTGGCATCCGGGACCCCTCCCACCAATGGGATGGCATCCGACAACCCTCCCGCCAATGGGATGGCATCCGGCACCCCTCCCGCCAATGGGATGGCATCCGGCAACCCTCCCGCCAATGGGATGGCATCCGGCAACCCTCTCGCCAATGGGGTGGCATCCGGGACCCCTCCCGCCAATGGGATGGCATCCGGCACCCCTCCCGCCAATGGGATGGCATCCGGCAAACCTCCCGCCAATGGGGTGGCATCCGGCAACCCTCCCGCCAATGGGATGGCATCCGGCAACCCTCCCGCCAATGGGGTGGCATCCGGGACCCCTCCCGCCAATGGGATGGCATCCGGCAACCCTCCCGCCAATGGGATGGCATCCGGCAACCCTCCCGCCAATGGGGTGGCATCCGGGACCCCTCCCGCCAATGGGATGGCATCCGGCAACCCTCCCGCCAATGGGGTGGCATCCGGGACTTTAAGGGACATGAAGTTGTTTCTCTTTTGCGTTCCTCAAGCATAGTGTGAACACTGTGCAAGATGTTACACACTTCCACAATGGAATTCTTCTCCTTTTCCATTTCTTGAATGCGTGAGTGGAATACACACATGAGTGAGTGCATGTGCCAAAGGTAAATCTCACTAAATGAATTTTCAAAAAACCTCTTGATCATTGCGGGTGGCTTTTCCTGGGACAGAAAGTATCCCTTTAATGCTGGAAACATCTGCAGCAGCCTCTCAATTCCAGGGAATAATGACAGCCATCGTGTCTTGCTGTGGGAAAGGAGATTTCTGTATTCAATATCAACAAAGTCACAGTACTCCTTCAAATTCTCAGTGCGCACAGTGTAAATGTGGAAGTACTGGTAAATCTTGAACATGATATTCTCAACTTCAACATCAAGTGTGTCTGCACCATGATGGACACAATTGTTCAATATGTGTGCTGGGCAACCCACACCGACCAGAGTCTTGTTCTGCAGCAACTTCTTCAAATTTGCAAACACATTTTTGCCCCCTTCATCACGACTGATTCCTCCGAAATTTGTGTTGCAATTGTCACCAGCAAATGCAATACATTTGTCTGACAAATTGTTTTTTCTCAATGTTTCAATCAAGTAGTTTGCAAGGGATGGGATGGCATCCGGCAACCCTCCCGCCAATGGGATGGCATCCGGGACCCCTCCCGCCAATGGGATGGCATCCGGCACCCCTCCCGCCAATGGGATGGCATCCGGCAACCCTCCCGCCAATGGGATGGCATCCGGGACCCCTCCCGCCAATGGGATGGCATCCGGCAACCCTCCCACCAATGGGATGGCATCCGGCAACCCTCCCGCCAATGGGGTGGCATCCGGGACCCCTCCCGCCAATGGGATGGCATCCGGCACCCCTCCCGCCAATGGGATGGCATCCGGCAACCCTCCCGCCAATGGGATGGCATCCGGCAACCCTCCCGCCAATGGGGTGGCATCCGGGACCCCTCCGGGCAATGGGATGGCATACGGGACCCCTCCCGCCAATGGGATGGCATGCGGCAACCCTCCCGCCAATGGGATGGCATGCGGCAACCCTCCCGCCAATGGGATGGCATCCGGCAACCCTCCCGCAAATGGGATGGCATCCCATTGGCGGGAGGGGTGCCGGATGCCATCCCATTGGCGGGAGGGTTGTGAAAAAACAATTTGTCAGACAAATGTATTGCATTTGCTGGTGACAATTGCAACACAAATTTCGGAGGAATCAGTCGTGATGAAGGGGGGAAAAATGTGTTTGCAAATTTGAAGAAGTTGCTGCAGAACAAGACTCTGGTCGGTGTGGGTTGCCCAGCACACATATTGAACAATTGTGTCCATCATGGTGCAGACACACTTGATGTTGAAGTTGAGAATATCATGTTCAAGATTTACCAGTACTTCCACATTTACACTGTGCGCACTGAGAATTTGAAGGAGTACTGTGACTTTGTTGATATTGAATACAGAAAGCTCCTTTCCCACAGCAAGACACGATGGCTGTCATTATTCCCTGGAATTGAGAGGCTGCTGCAGATGTTTCCAGCATTAAAGGGATACTTTCTGTCCCAGGAAAAGCCACCCGCAATGATCAAGAGGTTTTTTGAAAATTCATTTAGTGAGATTTACCTTTGGCACATGCACTCACTCATGTGTGTATTCCACTCACGCATTCAATAAATGGAAAAGGAGAAGAATTCCATTGTGGAAGTGTGTAACATCTTGCACAGTGTCCACACTATGCTTGAGGAACGCAAAAGAGAAACAACTTCATGTCCCTTAAAGTCCCGGATGCCACCCCATTGGCGGGAGGGTTGCCGGATGCCATCCCATTGGCGGGAGGGGTCCCGGATGCCACCCCATTGGCGGGAGGGTTGCCGGATGCCATCCCATTGGCGGGAGGGTTGCCGGATGCCATCCCAGTGGCGGGAGGGTTGCCGGATGCCATCCCATTGGCGGGAGGGGTGCCGGATGCCATCCCATTGCCGGGAGGGGTCCTGGATGCCACCCCATTGGCGGGAGGGGTCCCGGATGCCACCCCATTGGCGGGAGGGTTGCCGGATGCCATCCCATTGGCGGGAGGGTTGCCGGATGCCATCCCATTGGCGGGAGGGGTGCCGGATGCCATCCCATTGGCGGGAGGGGTCCCGGATGCCACCCCATTGGCGGGAGGGTTGCCGGATGCCACCCCATTGGCGGGAGGGTTGCCGCATGCCATCCCATTGGCGGGAGGGTTGCCGGATGCCATCCCATTGGCGGGAGGGTTGCCGGATGCCATCCCATTGGCGGGAGGGGTCCCGGATGCCATCCCATTGCCGGGAGGGGTCCCGGATGCCATCCCATTGGCGGGAGGGTTGCCGGATGCCACCCCATTGGCGGGAGGGTTGCCGGATGCCATCCCATTGGCGGGAGGGGTGCCGGATGCCATCCCATTGGCGGGAGGGTTGCCGGATGCCATCCCATTGGCGGGAGGGGTGCCGGATGCCATCCCATTGGCGGGAGGGTTGCCGGATGCCATCCCATTGGCGGGAGGGTTGTCGGATGCCATCCCATTGGCGGGAGGGGTCCCGGATGCCACCCCATTGGCGGGAGGGTTGCCGGATGCCATCCCATTGGCGGGAGGGGTGCCGGATGCCATCCCATTGGCGGGAGGGGTCCCGGATGCCATCCCATTGGCGGGAGGGTTGCCGGATGCCATCCCATTGGCGGGAGGGGTGCCGGATGCCATCCCATTGGCGGGAGGGGTCCCGGATGCCATCCCATTGGCGGGAGGGTTGCCGGATGCCATCCCATTGGCGGGAGGGTTGCCGGATGCCATCCCATTGGCGGGAGGGTTGCCGGATGCCATCCCATTGGCGGGAGGGGTGCCGGATGCCATCCCATTGGCGGGAGGGTTGCCGGATGCCATCCCATTGGCGGGAGGGTTGCCGGATGCCATCCCATTGGCGGGAGGGTTGCCGGATGCCATCCCATTGGCGGGAGGGGTGCCGGATGCCATCCCATTGCCGGGAGGGGTCCCGGATGCCACCCCATTGGCGGGAGGGTTGCCGGATGCCATCCCATTGGCGGGAGGGTTGCCGGATGCCATCCCATTGGCGGGAGGGGTCCCGGATGCCACCCCATTGGCGGGAGGGTTGCCGGATGCCATCCCATTGGCGGGAGGGTTGCCGGATGCCACCCCATTGGCGGGAGGGTTGCCGGATGCCATCCCATTGGCGGGAGGGGTGCCGGATGCCATCCCATTGGCGGGAGGGTTGCCGGATGCCATCCCATTGGCGGGAGGGGTGCCGGATGCCATCCCATTGGCGGGAGGGTTGCCGGATGCCATCCCATTGGCGGGAGGGTTGCCGGATGCCATCCCATTGGCGGGAGGGTTGCCGGATGCCATCCCATTGGCGGGAGGGGTGCCGGATGCCATCCCATTGCCGGGAGGGGTCCCGGATGCCACCCCATTGGCAGGAGGGTTGCCGGATGCCATCCCATTGGCGGGAGGGTTGCCGGATGCCATCCCATTGGCGGGAGGGGTCCCGGATGCCACCCCATTGGCGGGAGGGTTGCCGGATGCCATCCCATTGGCGGGAGGGTTGCCGGATGCCATCCCATTGGCGGGAGGGGTCCCGGATGCCACCCCATTGGCGGGAGGGTTGCCGGATGCCACCCCATTGGCGGGAGGGTTGCCGCATGCCATCCCATTGGCGGGAGGGTTGCCGCATGCCATCCCATTGGCGGGAGGGTTGCCGGATGCCATCCCATTGGCGGGAGGGGTCCCGGATGCCATCCCATTGGCGGGAGGGTTGCCGGATGCCATCCCATTGGCGGGAGGGGTGCCGGATGCCATCCCATTGGCGGGAGGGGTCCCGGATGCCATCCCATTGGCGGGAGGGTTGCCGGATGCCATCCCATTGGCGGGAGGGTTGCCGGATGCCATCCCATTGGCGGGAGGTTTGCCGCATGCCATCCCATTGGCGGGAGGGTTGCCGGATGCCATCCCCTTGGCGGGAGGGTTGCCGGATGCCATCCCATTGGCGGGAGGGTTGCCGGATGCCATCCCATTGGCGGGAGGGTTGCCGGATGCCATCCCATTGGCGGGAGGGGTGCCGGATGCCATCCCATTGGCGGGAGGGGTCCCGGATGCCATCCCATTGGCGGGAGGGTTGCCGGATGCCATCCCATTGGCGGGAGGGTTGCCGGATGCCATCCCATTGGCGGGAGGGTTGCCGGATGCCATCCCATTGGCGGGAGGGGTGCCGGATGCCATCCCATTGGCGGGAGGGTTGCCGGATGCCATCCCATTGGCGGGAGGGGTGCCGGATGCCATCCCATTGGCGGGAGGGGTCCCGGATGCCACCCCATTGGCAAGAGGGTTGCCGGATGCCATCCCATTGGCGGGAGGGGTCCCGGATGCCATCCCATTGGCGGGAGGGGTCCCAGATGCCACCCCATTGGCGGGAGGGTTGCCGGATGCCATCCCATTGGCGGGAGGGTTGCCGGATGCCATCCCATTGGCGGGAGGGGTGCCGGATGCCATCCCATTGGCGGGAGGGTTGCCGGATGCCATCCCATTGGCGGGAGGGTTGCCGGATGCCATCCCATTGGCGGGAGGGGTGCCGGATGCCATCCCATTGGCGGGAGGGGTCCCGGATGCCACCCCATTGGCGAGAGGGTTGCCGGATGCCACCCCATTGGCGGGAGGGTTGCCGGATGCCATCCCATTGGCGGGAGGGTTGCCGCATGCCATCCCATTGGCGGGAGGGTTGCCGCATGCCATCCCATTGGCGGGAGGGTTGCCGCATGCCATCCCATTGGCGGGAGGGGTCCCGGATGCCATCCCATTGCCGGGAGGGGTCCCGGATGCCACCCCATTGGCGGGAGGGTTGCCGCATGCCATCCCATTGGCGGGAGGGGTCCCGTATGCCATCCCATTGCCGGGAGGGGTCCCGGATGCCACCCCATTGGCGGGAGGGTTGCCGGATGCCATCCCATTGGCGGGAGGGTTGCCGGATGCCATCCCATTGGCGGGAGGGTTGCCGGATGCCATCCCATTGGCGGGAGGGGTCCCGGATGCCATCCCATTGGCGGGAGGGGTCCCGGATGCCACCCCATTGGCGGGAGGGTTGCCGGATGCCATCCCATTGGCGGGAGGGTTGCCGGATGCCATCCCATTGGCGGGAGGGGTGCCGGATGCCATCCCATTGGCGGGAGGGTTGCCGGATGCCATCCCATTGGCGGGAGGGTTGCCGGATGCCATCCCATTGGCGGGAGGGTTGCCGGATGCCATCCCATTGGCGGGAGGGTTGCCGCATGCCATCCCATTGGCGGGAGGGGTCCCGTATGCCACCCCATTGGCGGGAGGGTTGCCGGATGCCATCCCATTGGCGGGAGGGGTGCCGGATGCCATCCCATTGGCGGGAGGGGTCCCGGATGCCACCCCATTGGCGGGAGGGTTGCCGGATGCCATCCCATTGGTGGGAGGGTTGCCGGATGCCATCCCATTGGCGGGAGGGTTGCCGGATGCCATCCCATTGGCGCTCAAAGATATACAGTACTGTGGCATCGCTACAGATGGGAGTAACCATGGTGCAGTGAAAATATTCCCAATCATAATCCAGTATTTTGACTGGAAGAAAGGTGGTGTACAATCAACATTGCTTGAGGTCAAAGACACACCTAATGAGACAGCCGAAACCATTGCAAACTACTTGATTGAAACATTGAGAAAAAACAATTTGTCAGACAAATGTATTGCATTTGCTGCTGACAATTGCAACACAAATTTCGGAGGAATCAGTCGTGATGAAGGGGGGAAAAATGTGTTTGCAAATTTGAAGAAGTTGCTGCAGAACAAGACTCTGGTCGGTGTGGGTTGCCCAGCACACATATTGAACAATTGTGTCCATCATGGTGCAGACACACTTGATGTTGAAGTTGAGAATATCATGTTCAAGATTTACCAGTACTTCCACATTTACACTGTGCGCACTGAGAATTTGAAGGAGTACTGTGACTTTGTTGATATTGAATACAGAAAGCTCCTTTCCCACAGCAAGACACGATGGCTGTCATTATTCCCTGGAATTGAGAGGCTGCTGCAGATGTTTCCAGCATTAAAGGGATACTTTCTGTCCCAGGAAAAGCCACCCGCAATGATCAAGAGGTTTTTTGAAAATTAATTTAGTGAGATTTACCTTTGGCACATGCACTCACTCATGTGTGTATTCCACTCACGCATTCAAGAAATGGAAAAGGAGAAGAATTCCATTGTGGAAGTGTGTAACATCTTGCACAGTGTCCACACTATGCTTGAGGAACGCAAAAGAGAAACAACTTCATGTCCCTTAAAGTCCCGGATGCCACCCCATTGGCGGGAGGGTTGCCGGATGCCATCCCATTGGCGGGAGGGTTGCCGCATGCCATCCCATTGGCGGGAGGGTTGCCGCATGCCATCCAATTGGCGGGAGGGGTCCCGGATGCCAGCCCATTGCCGGGAGGGGTCCCGGATGCCACCCCATTGGCGGGAGGGTTGCCGGATGCCATCCCATTGGCGGGAGGGTTGCCGGATGCCATCCCATTGGCGGGAGGGTTGCCGGATGCCATCCCATTGGCAGGAGGGGTGCCGGATGCCATCCCATTGGCGGGAGGGGTCCCGTATGCCATCCCATTGCCCGGAGGGGTCCCGGATGCCACCCCATTGGCGGGAGGGTTGCCGGATGCCATCCCATTGGCGGGAGGGTTGCCGGATGCCATCCCATTGGCGGGAGGGGTGCCGGATGCCATCCCATTGGCGGGAGGGGTCCCGGATGCCACCCCATTGGCGGGAGGGTTGCCGGATGCCACCCCATTGGCGGGAGGGTTGCCGCATGCCATCCCATTGGCGGGAGGGTTGCCGCATGCCATCCCATTGGCGGGAGGGTTGCCGGATGCCATCCCATTGGCGGGAGGGGTCCCGGATGCCATCCCATTGGCGGGAGGGTTGCCGGATGCCATCCCATTGGCGGGAGGGTTGCCGGATGCCATCCAATTGGCGGGAGGGGTCCCGGATGCCATCCCATTGGCGGGAGGGTTGCCGGATGCCATCCCATTGGCGGGAGGGGTGCCGGATGCCATCCCATTGGCGGGAGGGGTCCCGGATGCCATCCCATTGGCGGGAGGGTTGCCGGATGCCATCCCATTGGCGGGAGGGTTGCCGGATGCCATCCCATTGGCGGGAGGTTTGCCGCATGCCATCCCATTGGCGGGAGGGTTGCCGGATGCCATCCCCTTGGCGGGAGGGTTGCCGGATGCCATCCCATTGGCGGGAGGGTTGCCGGATGCCATCCCATTGGCGGGAGGGGTCCCGGATGCCACCCCATTGGCGGGAGGGTTGCCGGATGCCATCCCATTGGCGGGAGGGGTCCCGGATGCCATCCCATTGCCGGGAGGGGTCCCGGATGCCATCCCATTGGCGGGAGGGTTGCCGGATGCCACCCCATTGGCGGGAGGGTTGCCGGATGCCATCCCATTGGCGGGAGGGGTGCCGGATGCCATCCCATTGGCGGGAGGGTTGCCGGATGCCATCCCATTGGCGGGAGGGGTGCCGGATGCCATCCCATTGGCGGGAGGGTTGCCGGATGCCATCCCATTGGCGGGAGGGTTGTCGGATGCCATCCCATTGGCGGGAGGGGTCCCGGATGCCACCCCATTGGCGGGAGGGTTGCCGGATGCCATCCCATTGGCGGGAGGGGTGCCGGATGCCATCCCATTGGCGGGAGGGGTCCCGGATGCCATCCCATTGGCGGGAGGGTTGCCGGATGCCATCCCATTGGCGGGAGGGGTGCCGGATGCCATCCCATTGGCGGGAGGGGTCCCGGATGCCATCCCATTGGCGGGAGGGTTGCCGGATGCCATCCCATTGGCGGGAGGGTTGCCGGATGCCATCCCATTGGCGGGAGGGTTGCCGGATGCCATCCCATTGGCGGGAGGGGTGCCGGATGCCATCCCATTGGCGGGAGGGTTGCCGGATGCCATCCCATTGGCGGGAGGGGTGCCGGATGCCATCCCATTGGCGGGAGGGGTCCCGGATGCCACCCCATTGGCGAGAGGGTTGCCGGATGCCATCCCATTGGCGGGAGGGGTCCCGGATGCCATCCCATTGGCGGGAGGGGTCCCAGATGCCACCCCATTGGCGGGAGGGTTGCCGGATGCCATCCCATTGGCGGGAGGGTTGCCGGATGCCATCCCATTGGCGGGAGGGTTGCCGGATGCCATCCCATTGGCGGGAGGGGTGCCGGATGCCATCCCATTGGCGGGAGGGGTCCCGGATGCCACCCCATTGGCGAGAGGGTTGCCGGATGCCATCCCATTGGCGGGAGGGTTGCCGGATGCCATCCCATTGGCGGGAGGGTTGCCGCATGCCATCCCATTGGCGGGAGGGTTGCCGCATGCCATCCCATTGGCGGGAGGGTTGCCGCATGCCATCCCATTGGCGGGAGGGGTCCCGGATGCCATCCCATTGCCGGGAGGGGTCCCGGATGCCACCCCATTGGCGGGAGGGTTGCCGCATGCCATCCCATTGGCGGGAGGGGTCCCGTATGCCATCCCATTGCCGGGAGGGGTCCCGGATGCCACCCCATTGGCGGGAGGGTTGCCGGATGCCATCCCATTGGCGGGAGGGTTGCCGGATGCCATCCCATTGGCGGGAGGGTTGCCGGATGCCATCCCATTGGCGGGAGGGGTCCCGGATGCCACCCCATTGGCGGGAGGGTTGCCGGATGCCATCCCATTGGCGGGAGGGTTGCCGGATGCCACCCCATTGGCGGGAGGGTTGCCGGATGCCATCCCATTGGCGGGAGGGGTCCCGGATGCCACCCCATTGGCGGGAGGGTTGCCGGATGCCACCCCATTGGCGGGAGGGTTGCCGGATGCCATCCCATTGGCAGGAGGGGTGCCGGATGCCATCCCATTGGCGGGAGGGGTCCCGGATGCCACCCCATTGGCGGGAGGGGTGCCGGATGCCATCCCATTGGCGGGAGGGGTCCCGGATGCCACCCCATTGGCGGGAGGGTTGCCGGATGCCATCCCATTGGCGGGAGGGGTCCCGGATGCCATCCCATTGGCGGGAGGGGTCCCGGATGCCACCCCATTGGCGAGAGGGTTGCCGGATGCCATCCCATTGGCGGGAGGGTTGCCGGATGCCATCCCATTGGCGGGAGGGTTGCCGCATGCCATCCCATTGGCGGGAGGGTTGCCGCATGCCATCCCATTGGCGGGAGGGTTGCCGCATGCCATCCCATTGGCGGGAGGGGTCCCGGATGCCATCCCATTGCCGGGAGGGGTCCCGGATGCCACCCCATTGGCGGGAGGGTTGCCGCATGCCATCCCATTGGCGGGAGGGGTCCCGTATGCCATCCCATTGCCGGGAGGGGTCCCGGATGCCACCCCATTGGCGGGAGGGTTGCCGGATGCCATCCCATTGGCGGGAGGGTTGCCGGATGCCATCCCATTGGCGGGAGGGTTGCCGGATGCCATCCCATTGGCGGGAGGGGTCCCGGATGCCACCCCATTGGCGGGAGGGTTGCCGGATGCCATCCCATTGGCGGGAGGGTTGCCGGATGCCACCCCATTGGCGGGAGGGTTGCCGGATGCCATCCCATTGGCGGGAGGGGTCCCGGATGCCACCCCATTGGCGGGAGGGTTGCCGGATGCCACCCCATTGGCGGGAGGGTTGCCGGATGCCATCCCATTGGCAGGAGGGGTGCCGGATGCCATCCCATTGGCGGGAGGGGTCCCGGATGCCACCCCATTGGCGGGAGGGGTGCCGGATGCCATCCCATTGGCGGGAGGGGTCCCGGATGCCACCCCATTGGCGGGAGGGTTGCCGGATGCCATCCCATTGGCGGGAGGGTTCCCGGATGCCACCCCATTGGCGGGAGGGTTGCCGGATGCCATCCCATTGGCGGGAGGGTTGCCGGATGCCATCCCATTGGCAGGAGGGGTGCCGGATGCCATCCCATTGGCGGGAGGGGTCCCGGATGCCACCCCATTGGCGGGAGGGTTGCCGGATGCCATCCCATTGGCGGGAGGGTTGCTGGATGCCATCCCATTGGCGGGAGGGGTGCCGGATGCCATCCCATTGGCGGGAGGGTTGCCGGATGCCATCCCATTGGCGGGAGGGTTGCCGGATGCCAT
Organism: Protomyctophum parallelum; assembly: GCF_964188405.1. Lineage (NCBI taxonomy): Eukaryota > Metazoa > Chordata > Actinopteri > Myctophiformes > Myctophidae > Protomyctophum > Protomyctophum parallelum. Next base: position 18,417 of record NC_139715.1, read on the forward strand.
CCCATTGGCAGGAGGGGTGCCGGATGCCATCCCATTGGCGGGAGGGGTCCCGGATGCCACCCCATTGGCGGGAGGGTTGCCGGATGCCATCCCATTGGCGGGAGGGGTGCCGGATGCCATCCAAGTGGCGGGAGGGTTGTCGGATGCCATCCGGCACCCCTCCCGCCAATGGGATGGCATCCGGCAACCCCATTGGCGGGAGGGTTGCCGGATGCCATCCCATTGGCGGGAGGGGTCCCGGATGCCACCCCATTGGCGGGAGGGTTGCCGGATGCCATCCCATTGGCGGGAGGGGTGCCGGATGCCATCCCATTGGCGGGAGGGTTGCCGGATGCCATCCCATTGGCGGGAGGGGTGCCGGATGCCATCCCATTGGCGGGAGGGTTGCCGGATGCCATCCCATTGGCGGGAGGGTTGCCGGATGCCATCCCATTGGCGGGAGGGTTGCCGGATGCCATCCCATTGGCGGGAGGGGTGCCGGATGCCATCCCATTGCCGGGAGGGGTCCCGGATGCCACCCCATTGGCGGGAGGGTTGCCGGATGCCATCCCATTGGCGGGAGGGTTGCCGGATGCCATCCCATTGGCGGGAGGGGTGCCGGATGCCATCCCATTGGCGGGAGGGGTCCCGGATGCCACCCCATTGGCGGGAGGGTTGCCGGATGCCATCCCATTGGCGGGAGGGTTGCCGGATGCCACCCCATTGGCGGGAGGGTTGCCGGATGCCATCCCATTGGCGGGAGGGTTGCCGGATGCCATCCCATTGGCGGGAGGGTTGCCGCATGCCATCCCATTGGCGGGAGGGGTGCCGGATGCCATCCCATTGGCGGGAGGGGTCCCGGATGCCATCCCATTGGCGGGAGGGTTGCCGGATGCCATCCCATTGGCGGGAGGGGTGCCGGATGCCATCCCATTGGCGGGAGGGGTCCCGGATGCCACCCCATTGGCGGGAGGGTTGCCGGATGCCATCCCATTGGCGGGAGGGTTGCCGGATGCCATCCCATTGGCGGGAGGGTTGCCGCATGCCATCCCATTGGCGGGAGGGGTGCCGGATGCCATCCCATTGGCGGGAGGGGTCCCGGATGCCATCCCATTGGCGGGAGGGTTGCCGGATGCCATCCCATTGGCGGGAGGGGTGCCGGATGCCATCCCATTGGCGGGAGGGGTGCCGGATGCCATCCCATTGGCGGGAGGGTTGCCGGATGCCAACCCATTGGCGGGAGGGGTGCCGGATGCCATCCCATTGGCGGGAGGGTTGCCGGATGCCATCCCATTGGCGGGAGGGTTGCCGGATGCCATCCCATTGGCGGGAGGGTTGCCGGATGCCATCCCATTGGCGGGAGGGGTGCCGGATGCCATCCCATTGCCGGGAGGGGTCCCGGATGCCACCCCATTGGCGGGAGGGTTGCCGGATGCCATCCCATTGGCGGGAGGGTTGCCGGATGCCATCCCATTGGCGGTAGGGTTGCCGGATGCCATCCCATTGGCAGGAGGGGTGCCGGATGCCATCCCATTGGCGGGAGGGGTCCCGGATGCCACCCCATTGGCGGGAGGGTTGCCGGATGCCATCCCATTGGCGGGAGGGTTGCCGGATGCCATCCCATTGGCGGGAGGGTTGCCGCATGCCATCCCATTGGCGGGAGGGTTGCCGCATGCCATCCCATTGGCGCTCAAAGATATACAGTACTGTGGCATCGCTACAGATGGGAGTAACCATGGTGCAGTGAAAATATTCCCAATCATAATCCAGTATTTTGACTGGAAGAAAGGTGGTGTACAATCAACATTGCTTGAGGTCAAAGACACACCTAATGAGACAGCCGAAACCATTGCAAACTACTTGATTGAAACATTGAGAAAAAACAATTTGTCAGACAAATGTATTGCATTTGCTGGTGACAATTGCAACACAAATTTCGGAGGAATCAGTCGTGATGAAGGCCATCTTCATTGGCGGGAGGGGTCCCGGAGGGGTCCCGGATGCCATCCCATTGCCGGGAGGGGTCCCGGATGCCATCCCATTGGCGGGAGGGTTGCCGGATGCCACCCCATTGGCGGGAGGGTTGCCGGATGCCATCCCATTGGCGGGAGGGTTGCCGGATGCCATCCCATTGGCGGGAGGGGTGCCGGATGCCATCCCATTGCCGGGAGGGGTCCCGGATGCCACCCCATTGGCGGGAGGGTTGCCGGATGCCATCCCATTGGCGGGAGGGTTGCCGGATGCCATCCCATTGGCGGGAGGGGTCCCGGATGCCACCCCATTGGCGGGAGGGTTGCCGGATGCCATCCCATTGGCGGGAGGGTTGCCGGATGCCATCCCATTGGCGGGAGGGTTGCCGCATGCCATCCCATTGGCGGGAGGGGTGCCGGATGCCATCCCATTGGCGGGAGGGGTCCCGGATGCCATCCCATTGGCGGGAGGGTTGCCGGATGCCATCCCATTGGCGGGAGGGGTGCCGGATGCCATCCCATTGGCGGGAGGGGTCCCGGATGCCACCCCATTGGCGGGAGGGTTGCCGGATGCCATCCCATTGGCGGGAGGGGTCCCGGATGCCATCCCATTGCCGGGAGGGGTCCCGGATGCCATCCCATTGGCGGGAGGGTTGCCGGATGCCACCCCATTGGCGGGAGGGTTGCCGGATGCCATCCCATTGGCGGGAGGGGTGCCGGATGCCATCCCATTGGCGGGAGGGTTGCCGGATGCCATCCCATTGGCGGGAGGGGTCCCGGATGCCACCCCATTGGCGGGAGGGGTGCCGGATGCCATCCCATTGGCGGGAGGGTTGCCGGATGCCACCCCATTGGCGGGAGGGTTGCCGGATGCCATCCCATTGGCGGGAGGGGTCCCGGATGCCATCCCATTGGCGGGAGGGGTCCCGGATGCCACCCCATTGGCGGGAGGGTTGCCGGATGCCATCCCATTGGCGGGAGGGGTGCCGGATGCCATCCCATTGGCGGGAGGGTTGTCGGATGCCATCCCATTGGCGGGAGGGTTGCCGGATGCCATCCCATTGGCAGGAGGGGTGCCGGATGCCATCCCATTGGCGGGAGGGGTCCCGGATGCCATCCCATTGGCGGGAGGGTTGCCGGATGCCACCCCGTTGGCGGGAGGGTTGCCGGATGCCATCCCATTGGCGGGAGGGGTGCCGGATGCCATCCCATTGGCGGGAGGGTTGCCGGATGCCATCCCATTGGCGGGAGGGGTGCCGGATGCCATCCCATTGGCGGGAGGGTTGCCGGATGCCATCCCATTGGCGGGAGGGTTGCCGCATGCCATCCCATTGGCGGGAGGGTTGCCGGATGCCATCCCATTGGCGGGAGGGTTGCCGGATGCCATCCCATTGGCGGGAGGGGTGCCGGATGCCATCCCATTGCCGGGAGGGGTCCCGGATGCCACCCCATTGGCGGGAGGGTTGCCGGATGCCATCCCATTGGCGGGAGGGTTGCCGGATGCCATCCCATTGGCGGGAGGGGTGCCGGATGCCATCCCATTGGCGGGAGGGGTCCCGGATGCCACCCCATTGGCGGGAGGGTTGCCGGATGCCATCCCATTGGCGGGAGGGTTGCCGGATGCCACCCCATTGGCGGGAGGGTTGCCGGATGCCATCCCATTGGCGGGAGGGTTGCCGGATGCCATCCCATTGGCGGGAGGGTTGCCGCATGCCATCCCATTGGCGGGAGGGGTGCCGGATGCCATCCCATTGGCGGGAGGGGTCCCGGATGCCATCCCATTGGCGGGAGGGTTGCCGGATGCCATCCCATTGGCGGGAGGGGTGCCGGATGCCATCCCATTGGCGGGAGGGGTCCCGGATGCCACCCCAATTGCGGGAGGGTTGCCGGATGCCATCCCATTGGCGGGAGGGTTGCCGGATGCCATCCCATTGGCGGGAGGGTTGCCGCATGCCATCCCATTGGCGGGAGGGGTGCCGGATGCCATCCCATTGGCGGGAGGGGTCCCGGATGCCATCCCATTGGCGGGAGGGTTGCCGGATGCCATCCCATTGGCGGGAGGGGTGCCGGATGCCATCCCATTGGCGGGAGGGGTGCCGGATGCCATCCCATTGGCGGGAGGGTTGCCGGATGCCAACCCATTGGCGGGAGGGGTGCCGGATGCCATCCCATTGGCGGGAGGGTTGCCGGATGCCATCCCATTGGCGGGAGGGTTGCCGGATGCCATCCCATTGGCGGGAGGGTTGCCGGATGCCATCCCATTGGCGGGAGGGGTGCCGGATGCCATCCCATTGCCGGGAGGGGTCCCGGATGCCACCCCATTGGCGGGAGGGTTGCCGGATGCCATCCCATTGGCGGGAGGGTTGCCGGATGCCATCCCATTGGCGGTAGGGTTGCCGGATGCCATCCCATTGGCAGGAGGGGTGCCGGATGCCATCCCATTGGCGGGAGGGGTCCCGGATGCCACCCCATTGGCGGGAGGGTTGCCGGATGCCATCCCATTGGCGGGAGGGTTGCCGGATGCCATCCCATTGGCGGGAGGGTTGCCGCATGCCATCCCATTGGCGGGAGGGTTGCCGCATGCCATCCCATTGGCGCTCAAAGATATACAGTACTGTGGCATCGCTACAGATGGGAGTAACCATGGTGCAGTGAAAATATTCCCAATCATAATCCAGTATTTTGACTGGAAGAAAGGTGGTGTACAATCAACATTGCTTGAGGTCAAAGACACACCTAATGAGACAGCCGAAACCATTGCAAACTACTTGATTGAAACATTGAGAAAAAACAATTTGTCAGACAAATGTATTGCATTTGCTGGTGACAATTGCAACACAAATTTCGGAGGAATCAGTCGTGATGAAGGCCATCTTCATTGGCGGGAGGGGTCCCGGAGGGGTCCCGGATGCCATCCCATTGCCGGGAGGGGTCCCGGATGCCATCCCATTGGCGGGAGGGTTGCCGGATGCCACCCCATTGGCGGGAGGGTTGCCGGATGCCATCCCATTGGCGGGAGGGTTGCCGGATGCCATCCCATTGGCGGGAGGGGTGCCGGATGCCATCCCATTGCCGGGAGGGGTCCCGGATGCCACCCCATTGGCGGGAGGGTTGCCGGATGCCATCCCATTGGCGGGAGGGTTGCCGGATGCCATCCCATTGGCGGGAGGGGTCCCGGATGCCACCCCATTGGCGGGAGGGTTGCCGGATGCCATCCCATTGGCGGGAGGGTTGCCGGATGCCATCCCATTGGCGGGAGGGTTGCCGCATGCCATCCCATTGGCGGGAGGGGTGCCGGATGCCATCCCATTGGCGGGAGGGGTCCCGGATGCCATCCCATTGGCGGGAGGGTTGCCGGATGCCATCCCATTGGCGGGAGGGGTGCCGGATGCCATCCCATTGGCGGGAGGGGTCCCGGATGCCACCCCATTGGCGGGAGGGTTGCCGGATGCCATCCCATTGGCGGGAGGGGTCCCGGATGCCATCCCATTGCCGGGAGGGGTCCCGGATGCCATCCCATTGGCGGGAGGGTTGCCGGATGCCACCCCATTGGCGGGAGGGTTGCCGGATGCCATCCCATTGGCGGGAGGGGTGCCGGATGCCATCCCATTGGCGGGAGGGTTGCCGGATGCCATCCCATTGGCGGGAGGGGTCCCGGATGCCACCCCATTGGCGGGAGGGGTGCCGGATGCCATCCCATTGGCGGGAGGGTTGCCGGATGCCACCCCATTGGCGGGAGGGTTGCCGGATGCCATCCCATTGGCGGGAGGGGTCCCGGATGCCATCCCATTGGCGGGAGGGGTCCCGGATGCCACCCCATTGGCGGGAGGGTTGCCGGATGCCATCCCATTGGCGGGAGGGGTGCCGGATGCCATCCCATTGGCGGGAGGGTTGTCGGATGCCATCCCATTGGCGGGAGGGTTGCCGGATGCCATCCCATTGGCAGGAGGGGTGCCGGATGCCATCCCATTGGCGGGAGGGGTCCCGGATGCCACCCCATTGGCGGGAGGGTTGCCGGATGCCATCCCATTGGCGGGAGGGTTGCCGGATGCCATCCCATTGGCGGGAGGGTTGCCGCATGCCATCCCATTGGCGGGAGGGTTGCCGGATGCCATCCCATTGGCGGGAGGGTTGCCGGATGCCATCCCATTGGCGGGAGGGGTCCCGGATGCCATCCCATTGCCGGGAGGGGTCCCGGATGCCATCCCATTGGCGGGAGGGTTGCCGGATGCCACCCCGTTGGCGGGAGGGTTGCCGGATGCCATCCCATTGGCGGGAGGGGTGCCGGATGCCATCCCATTGGCGGGAGGGTTGCCGGATGCCATCCCATTGGCGGGAGGGGTGCCGGATGCCATCCCATTGGCGGGAGGGTTGCCGGATGCCATCCCATTGGCGGGAGGGTTGCCGCATGCCATCCCATTGGCGGGAGGGTTGCCGGATGCCATCCCATTGGCGGGAGGGTTGCCGGATGCCATCCCATTGGCGGGAGGGGTGCCGGATGCCATCCCATTGGCGGGAGGGTTGTCGGATGCCATCCCATTGGCGGGAGGGGTCCCGGATGCCACCCCATTGGCGGGAGGGTTGCCGGATGCCATCCCATTGGCGGGAGGGGTCCCGGATGCCATCCCATTGCCGGGAGGGGTCCCGGATGCCATCCCATTGGCGGGAGGGTTGCCGGATGCCACCCCATTGGCGGGAGGGTTGCCGGATGCCATCCCATTGGCGGGAGGGGTGCCGGATGCCATCCCATTGGCGGGAGGGTTGCCGGATGCCATCCCATTGGCGGGAGGGTTGCCGGATGCCATCCCATTGGCGGGAGGGTTGCCGGATGCCATCCCATTGGCGGGAGGGTTGCCGCATGCCATCCCATTGGCGCTCAAAGATATACAGTACTGTGGCATCGCTACAGATGGGAGTAACCATGGTGCAGTGAAAATATTCCCAATCATAATCCAGTATTTTGACTGGAAGAAAGGTGGTGTACAATCAACATTGCTTGAGGTCAAAGACACACCTAATGAGACAGCCGAAACCATTGCAAACTACTTGATTGAAACATTGAGAAAAAACAATTTGTCAGACAAATGTATTGCATTTGCTGGTGACAATTGCAACACAAATTTCGGAGGAATCAGTCGTGATGAAGGCCATCTTCATTGGCGGGAGGGGTCCCGGAGGGGTCCCGGATGCCATCCCATTGCCGGGAGGGGTCCCGGATGCCACCCCATTGGCGGGAGGGTTGCCGGATGCCATCCCATTGGCGGGAGGGTTGCCGGATGCCATCCCATTGGCGGGAGGGGCCCCGGATGCCACCCCATTGGCGGGAGGGTTGCCGGATGCCATCCCATTGGCGGGAGGGTTGCCGGATGCCATCCCATTGGCGGGAGGGTTGCCGCATGCCATCCCATTGGCGGGAGGGGTGCCGGATGCCATCCCATTGGCGGGAGGGTTGTCGGATGCCATCCCATTGGCGGGAGGGTTGCCGGATGCCATCCCATTGGCAGGAGGGGTGCCGGATGCCATCCCATTGGCGGGAGGGGTCCCGGATGCCACCCCATTGGCGGGAGGGTTGCCGGATGCCATCCCATTGGCGGGAGGGTTGCCGGATGCCATCCCATTGGCGGGAGGGTTGCCGCATGCCATCCCATTGGCGGGAGGGTTGCCGGATGCCATCCCATTGGCGGGAGGGTTGCCGGATGCCATCCCATTGGCGGGAGGGGTCCCGGATGCCATCCCATTGCCGGGAGGGGTCCCGGATGCCATCCCATTGGCGGGAGGGTTGCCGGATGCCACCCCGTTGGCGGGAGGGTTGCCGGATGCCATCCCATTGGCGGGAGGGGTGCCGGATGCCATCCCATTGGCGGGAGGGTTGCCGGATGCCATCCCATTGGCGGGAGGGGTGCCGGATGCCATCCCATTGGCGGGAGGGTTGCCGGATGCCATCCCATTGGCGGGAGGGTTGCCGCATGCCATCCCATTGGCGGGAGGGTTGCCGGATGCCATCCCATTGGCGGGAGGGTTGCCGGATGCCATCCCATTGGCGGGAGGGGTGCCGGATGCCATCCCATTGGCGGGAGGGTTGTCGGATGCCATCCCATTGGCGGGAGGGGTCCCGGATGCCACCCCATTGGCGGGAGGGTTGCCGGATGCCATCCCATTGGCGGGAGGGGTCCCGGATGCCATCCCATTGCCGGGAGGGGTCCCGGATGCCATCCCATTGGCGGGAGGGTTGCCGGATGCCACCCCATTGGCGGGAGGGTTGCCGGATGCCATCCCATTGGCGGGAGGGGTGCCGGATGCCATCCCATTGGCGGGAGGGTTGCCGGATGCCATCCCATTGGCGGGAGGGTTGCCGGATGCCATCCCATTGGCGGGAGGGTTGCCGGATGCCATCCCATTGGCGGGAGGGTTGCCGCATGCCATCCCATTGGCGCTCAAAGATATACAGTACTGTGGCATCGCTACAGATGGGAGTAACCATGGTGCAGTGAAAATATTCCCAATCATAATCCAGTATTTTGACTGGAAGAAAGGTGGTGTACAATCAACATTGCTTGAGGTCAAAGACACACCTAATGAGACAGCCGAAACCATTGCAAACTACTTGATTGAAACATTGAGAAAAAACAATTTGTCAGACAAATGTATTGCATTTGCTGGTGACAATTGCAACACAAATTTCGGAGGAATCAGTCGTGATGAAGGCCATCTTCATTGGCGGGAGGGGTCCCGGAGGGGTCCCGGATGCCATCCCATTGCCGGGAGGGGTCCCGGATGCCACCCCATTGGCGGGAGGGTTGCCGGATGCCATCCCATTGGCGGGAGGGTTGCCGGATGCCATCCCATTGGCGGGAGGGGTCCCGGATGCCACCCCATTGGCGGGAGGGTTGCCGGATGCCATCCCATTGGCGGGAGGGTTGCCGGATGCCATCCCATTGGCGGGAGGGTTGCCGCATGCCATCCCATTGGCGGGAGGGGTGCCGGATGCCATCCCATTGGCGGGAGGGGTCCCGGATGCCATCCCATTGGCGGGAGGGTTGCCGGATGCCATCCCATTGGCGGGAGGGGTCCCGGATGCCATCCCATTGGCGGGAGGGTTGCCGGATGCCATCCCATTGGCGGGAGGGGTGCCGGATGCCATCCCATTGGCGGGAGGGGTCCCGGATGCCACCCCATTGGCGGGAGGGTTGCCGGATGCCATCCCATTGGCGGGAGGGGTCCCGGATGCCACCCCATTGGCGGGAGGGTTGCCGGATGCCATCCCATTGGCGGGAGGGTTGCCGGATGCCATCCCATTGGCGGGAGGGTTGCCGCATGCCATCCCATTGGCGGGAGGGGTGCCGGATGCCATCCCATTGGCGGGAGGGGTCCCGGATGCCATCCCATTGGCGGGAGGGTTGCCGGATGCCATCCCATTGGCGGGAGGGGTGCCGGATGCCATCCCATTGGCGGGAGGGGTCCCGGATGCCATCCCATTGGCGGGAGGGGTGCCGGATGCCATCCCATTGGCGGGAGGGTTGCCGGATGCCATCCCATTGGCGGGAGGGTTGCCGGATGCCATCCCATTGGCGGGAGGGGTGCCGGATGCCATGCCATTGCCGGGAGGGGTCCCGGATGCCACCCCATTGGCGGGAGGGTTGCCGGATGCCATCCCATTGGCGGGAGGGTTGCCGGATGCCATCCCATTGGCGGGAGGGTTGCCGGATGCCATCCCATTGGCAGGAGGGGTGCCGGATGCCATCCCATTGGCGGGAGGGTTGCCGGATGCCACCCCATTGGCGGGAGGGTTGCCGGATGCCACCCCATTGGCGGGAGGGTTGCCGGATGCCACCCCATTGGCGGGAGGGTTGCCGGATGCCATCCCATTGGCGGGAGGGTTGCCGGATGCCATCCCATTGGCGGGAGGGGTGCCGGATGCCATCCCATTGGCGGTAGGGTTGCCGGATGCCATCCCATTGGCAGGAGGGGTGCCGGATGCCATCCCATTGGCGGGAGGGGTCCCGGATGCCACCCCATTGGCGGGAGGGTTGCCGGATGCCATCCCATTGGCGGGAGGGTTGCCGGATGCCATCCCATTGGCGGGAGGGTTGCCGCATGCCATCCCATTGGCGGGAGGGTTGCCGCATGCCATCCCATTGGCGGGAGGGGTCCCGTATGCCATCCCATTGCCCTGAGGGGTCCCGGATGCCATCCCATTGGCGGGAGGGTTGCCGCATGCCATCCCATTGGCGGGAGGGTTGCCGCATGCCATCCCATTGGCGGGAGGGGTCCCGTATGCCATCCCATTGCCCGGAGGGGTCCCGGATGCCATCCCATTGGTGGGAGGGTTGCCGGATGCCATCCCATTGGCGGGAGGGTTGCCGGATGCCATCCCATTGGCGGGAGGGGTGCCGGATGCCATCCCATTGGCGGGAGGGGTCCCGGATGCCATCCCATTGGCGGGAGGGGTGCCGGATGCCATCCCATTGGCGGGAGGGTTGCCGCGTGCCATCCCATTGGCGGGAGGGTTGCCGGATGCCATCCCATTGGCGGGAGGGTTGCCGGATGCCATCCCATTGGCGGGAGGGGTGCCGGATGCCATCCCATTGGCGGGAGGGGTCCCGGATGCCATCCCATTGGCGGGAGGGGTGCCGGATGCCATCCCATTGGCGGGAGGGTTGCCGCGTGCCATCCCATTGGCGGGAGGGTTGCCGGATGCCATCCCATTGGCGGGAGGGGTGCCGGATGCCATCCCATTGGCGGGAGGGTTGCCGAATGCCATCCCATTGGCGGGAGGGTTGCCGGATGCCATCACATTGGCGGGAGGGGTCCCGGATGCCACCCCATTGGCGGGAGGGTTGCCGGATGCCATCCCATTGGCGGGAGGGGTCCCGGATGCCACCCCATTGGCGGGAGGGTTGCCGGATGCCATCCCATTGGCGGGAGGGTTGCCGGATGCCACCCCATTGGCGGGAGGGTTGCCGGATGCCATCCCATTGGCGGGAGGGGTCCCGGATGCCACCCCATTGGCGGGAGGGTTGCCGGATGCCATCCCATTGGCGGGAGGGTTGCCGGATGCCATCCCATTGGCAGGAGGGGTGCCGGATGCCATCCCATTGGCGGGAGGGGTCCCGGATGCCACCCCATTGGCGGGAGGGTTGCCGGATGCCATCCCATTGGCGGGAGGGTTGCCGGATGCCATCCCATTGGCAGGAGGGGTGCCGGATGCCATCCCATTGGCGGGAGGGGTCCCGGATGCCACCCCATTGGCGGGAGGGTTGCCGGATGCCATCCCATTGGCGGGAGGGGTCCCAGATGCCATCCCATTGGCGGGAGGGTTGCCGGATGCCATCCCATTGGCGGGAGGGGTCCCGGATGCCACCCCATTGGCGGGAGGGGTGCCGGATGCCATCCCATTGGCGGGAGGGTTGCCGGATGCCATCCCATTGGCGGGAGGGGTCCCGGATGCCACCCCATTGGCGGGAGGGTTGCCGGATGCCATCCCATTGGCGGGAGGGTTGCCGGATGCCATCCCATTGGTGGGAGGGGTCCCGGATGCCACCCCATTGGCGGGAGGGTTGCCGGATGCCATCCCATTGGCGGGAGGGTTGCCGGATGCCATCCCATTGGCGGGAGGGTTGCCGGATGCCATCCCATTGGCGGGAGGGTTGCCGGATGCCATCCCATTGGCGGGAGGGGTGCCGGATGCCATCCCATTGCCGGGAGGGGTCCCGGATGCCACCCCATTGGCGGGAGGGTTGCCGGATGCCATCCCATTGGCGGGAGGGTTGCCGGATGCCATCCCATTGGCGGGAGGGGTCCCGGATGCCACCCCATTGGCGGGAGGGTTGCCGGATGCCATCCCATTGGCGGGAGGGTTGCCGGATGCCATCCCATTGGCGGGAGGGGTCCCGGATGCCACCCCATTGGCGGGAGGGTTGCCGGATGCCATCCCATTGGCGGGAGGGTTGCCGGATGCCACCCCATTGGCGGGAGGGTTGCCGAATGCCATCCCATTGGCGGGAGGGTTGCCGGATGCCATCACATTGGCGGGAGGGGTCCCGGATGCCACCCCATTGGCGGGAGGGTTGCCGGATGCCATCCCATTGGCGGGAGGGGTCCCGGATGCCACCCCATTGGCGGGAGGGTTGCCGGATGCCATCCCATTGGCGGGAGGGTTGCCGGATGCCACCCCATTGGCGGGAGGGTTGCCGGATGCCATCCCATTGGCGGGAGGGGTCCCGGATGCCACCCCATTGGCGGGAGGGTTGCCGGATGCCATCCCATTGGCGGGAGGGTTGCCGGATGCCATCCCATTGGCAGGAGGGGTGCCGGATGCCATCCCATTGGCGGGAGGGTTGCCGGATGCCACCCCATTGGCGGGAGGGTTGCCGGATGCCATCCCATTGGCGGGAGGGGTCCCGGATGCCACCCCATTGGCGGGAGGGTTGCCGGATGCCATCCCATTGGCGGGAGGGGTCCCAGATGCCATCCCATTGGCGGGAGGGTTGCCGGATGCCATCCCATTGGCGGGAGGGGTCCCGGATGCCACCCCATTGGCGGGAGGGGTGCCGGATGCCATCCCATTGGCGGGAGGGTTGCCGGATGCCATCCCATTGGCGGGAGGGTTGCCGGATGCCATCCCATTGGCGGGAGGGTTGCCGGATGCCATCCCATTGGCGGGAGGGGTGCCGGATGCCATCCCATTGCCGGGAGGGGTCCCGGATGCCACCCCATTGGCGGGAGGGTTGCCGGATGCCATCCCATTGGCGGGAGGGTTGCCGGATGCCATCCCATTGGCGGGAGGGGTCCCGGATGCCACCCCATTGGCGGGAGGGTTGCCGGATGCCATCCCATTGGCGGGAGGGTTGCCGGATGCCATCCCATTGGCGGGAGGGGTCCCGGATGCCACCCCATTGGCGGGAGGGTTGCCGGATGCCATCCCATTGGCGGGAGGGTTGCCGGATGCCACCCCATTGGCGGGAGGGTTGCCGGATGCCATCCCATTGGCGGGAGGGTTGCCGGATGCCATCCCATTGGCAGGAGGGGTGCCGGATGCCATCCCATTGGCGGGAGGGGTCCCGGATGCCACCCCATTGGCGGGAGGGTTGCCGGATGCCATCCCATTGGCGGGAGGGTTGCCGGATGCCATCCCATTGGCGGGAGGGTTGCCGCATGCCATCCCATTGACGGGAGGGTTGCCGCATGCCATCCCATTGGCGGGAGGGGTCCCGTATGCCACCCCATTGGCGGGAGGGTTGCCGGATGCCATCCCATTGGCGGGAGGGTTGCCGGATGCCATCCCATTGGCGGGAGGGGTGCCGGATGCCATCCCATTGGCGGGAGGGGTCCCGGATGCCACCCCATTGGCGGGAGGGTTGCCGGATGCCATCCCATTGGTGGGAGGGTTGCCGGATGCCATCCCATTGGCGGGAGGGTTGCCGGATGCCATCCCATTGGCGCTCAAAGATATACAGTACTGTGGCATCGCTACAGATGGGAGTAACCATGGTGCAGTGAAAATATTCCCAATCATAATCCAGTATTTTGACTGGAAGAAAGGTGGTGTACAATCAACATTGCTTGAGGTCAAAGACACACCTAATGAGACAGCCGAAACCATTGCAAACTACTTGATTGAAACATTGAGAAAAAACAATTTGTCAGACAAATGTATTGCATTTGCTGGTGACAATTGCAACACAAATTTCGGAGGAATCAGTCGTGATGAAGGGGGGAAAAATGTGTTTGCAAATTTGAAGAAGTTGCTGCAGAACAAGACTCTGGTCGGTGTGGGTTGCCCAGCACACATATTGAACAATTGTGTCCATCATGGTGCAGACACACTTGATGTTGAAGTTGAGAATATCATGTTCAAGATTTACCAGTACTTCCACATTTACACTGTGCGCACTGAGAATTTGAAGGAGTACTGTGACTTTGTTGATATTGAATACAGAAAGCTCCTTTCCCACAGCAAGACACGATGGCTGTCATTATTCCCTGGAATTGAGAGGCTGCTGCAGATGTTTCCAGCATTAAAGGGATACTTTCTGTCCCAGGAAAAGCCACCCGCAATGATCAAGAGGTTTTTTGAAAATGAATTTAGTGAGATTTACCTTTGGCACATGCACTCACTCATGTGTGTATTCCACTCACGCATTCAAGAAATGGAAAAGGAGAAGAATTCCATTGTGGAAGTGTGTAACATCTTGCACAGTGTCCACATTATGCTTGAGGAACGCAAAAGAGAAACAACTTCATGTCCCTTAAAGTCCCGGATGCCACCCCATTGGCGGGAGGGTTGCCGGATGCCATCCCATTGGCGGGAGGGTTGCCGCATGCCATCCCATTGGCGGGAGGGTTGCCGCATGCCATCCCATTGGCGGGAGGGGTCCCGGATGCCAGCCCATTGCCGGGAGGGGTCCCGGATGCCACCCCATTGGCGGGAGGGGTCCCGGATGCCACCCCATTGGCGGGAGGGGTCCCGGATGCCATCCCATTGGCGGGAGGGGTCCCGGATGCCATCCCATTGGCGGGAGGGTTGCCGGATGCCATCCCATTGGCGGGAGGGTTGCCGGATGCCACCCCATTGGCGGGAGGGGTCCCGGATGCCACCCCATTGGCGGGAGGGTTGCCGGATGCCATCCCATTGGCGGGAGGGTTGCCGGATGCCATCCCATTGGCAGGAGGGGTGCCGGATGCCATCCCATTGGCGGGAGGGGTCCCGGATGCCACCCCATTGGCGGGAGGGTTGCCGGATGCCATCCCATTGGCGGGAGGGTTGCCGCATGCCATCCCATTGGCGGGAGGGTTGCCGCATGCCATCCCATTGGCGGGAGGGGTCCCGGATGCCATCCCATTGCCGGGAGGGGTCCCGGATGCCACCCCATTGGCGGGAGGGGTGCCGGATGCCATCCCATTGGCGGGAGGGTTGCTGGATGCCATCCCATTGGCGGGAGGGTTGCCGGATGCCATCCCATTGGCGGGAGGGGTCCCGGATGCCATCCCATTGGCGGGAGGGGTCCCGGATGCCACCCCATTGGCGGGAGGGTTGCTGGATGCCATCCCATTGGCGGGAGGGTTGCCGGATGCCATCCCATTGGCGGGAGGGGTCCCGGATGCCATCCCATTGGCGGGAGGGGTCCCGGATGCCACCCCATTGGCGGGAGGGTTGCCGGATGCCATCCCATTGGCGGGAGGGGTGCCGGATGCCATCCCATTGGCGGGAGGGTTGCCGAATGCCATCCCATTGGCGGGAGGGTTGCCGGATGCCATCCCATTGGCGGGAGGGGTCCCGAATGCCACCCCATTGGCGGGAGGGTTGCCGGATGCCATCCCATTGGCGGGAGGGGTCCCGGATGCCACCCCATTGGCGGGAGGGTTGCCGGATGCCATCCCATTGGCGGGAGGGTTGCCGGATGCCACCCCATTGGCGGGAGGGTTGCCGGATGCCATCCCATTGGCGGGAGGGGTCCCGGATGCCACCCCATTGGCGGGAGGGTTGCCGGATGCCATCCCATTGGCGGGAGGGTTGCCGGATGCCATCCCATTGGCAGGAGGGGTGCCGGATGCCATCCCATTGGCGGGAGGGGTCCCGGATGCCACCCCATTGGCGGGAGGGTTGCCGGATGCCATCCCATTGGCGGGAGGGGTCCCGGATGCCATCCCATTGGCGGGAGGGTTGCCGGATGCCATCCCATTGGCGGGAGGGGTCCCGGATGCCACCCCATTGGCGGGAGGGGTGCCGGATGCCATCCCATTGGCGGGAGGGTTGCTGGATGCCATCCCATTGGCGGGAGGGTTGCCGGATGCCATCCCATTGGCGGGAGGGGTCCCGGATGCCATCCCATTGGCGGGAGGGGTCCCGGATGCCACCCCATTGGCGGGAGGGTTGCCGGATGCCATCCCATTGGCGGGAGGGGTGCCGGATGCCATCCCATTGGCGGGAGGGTTGCCGAATGCCATCCCATTGGCGGGAGGGTTGCCGGATGCCATCCCATTGGCGGGAGGGGTCCCGGATGCCACCCCATTGGCGGGAGGGTTGCCGGATGCCATCCCATTGGCGGGAGGGGTCCCGGATGCCACCCCATTGGCGGGAGGGTTGCCGGATGCCATCCCATTGGCGGGAGGGTTGCCGGATGCCACCCCATTGGCGGGAGGGTTGCCGGATGCCATCCCATTGGCGGGAGGGTTGCCGGATGCCATCCCATTGGCGGGAGGGGTGCCGGATGCCATCCCATTGCCGGGAGGGGTCCCGGATGCCACCCCATTGGCGGGAGGGTTGCCGGATGCCATCCCATTGGCGGGAGGGTTGCCGGATGCCATCCCATTGGCGGGAGGGGTCCCGGATGCCACCCCATTGGCGGGAGGGTTGCCGGATGCCATCCCATTGGCGGGAGGGTTGCCGGATGCCATCCCATTGGCGGGAGGGTTGCCGCATGCCATCCCATTGGCGGGAGGGGTGCCGGATGCCATCCCATTGGCGGGAGGGGTCCCGGATGCCATCCCATTGGCGGGAGGGTTGCCGGATGCCATCCCATTGGCGGGAGGGGTGCCGGATGCCATCCCATTGGCGGGAGGGGTCCCGGATGCCACCCCATTGGCGGGAGGGTTGCCGGATGCCATCCCATTGGCGGGAGGGGTCCCGGATGCCACCCCATTGGCGGGAGGGTTGCCGGATGCCATCCCATTGGCGGGAGGGTTGCCGGATGCCATCCCATTGGCGGGAGGGTTGCCGCATGCCATCCCATTGGCGGGAGGGGTGCCGGATGCCATCCCATTGGCGGGAGGGGTCCCGGATGCCATCCCATTGGCGGGAGGGTTGCCGGATGCCATCCCATTGGCGGGAGGGGTGCCGGATGCCATCCCATTGGCGGGAGGGGTCCCGGATGCCACCCCATTGGCGGGAGGGTTGCCGGATGCCATCCCATTGGCGGGAGGGGTCCCGGATGCCATCCCATTGCCGGGAGGGGTCCCGGATGCCATCCCATTGGCGGGAGGGTTGCCGGATGCCACCCCATTGGCGGGAGGGTTGCCGGATGCCATCCCATTGGCGGGAGGGGTGCCGGATGCCATCCCATTGGCGGGAGGGTTGCCGGATGCCATCCCATTGGCGGGAGGGGTGCCGGATGCCATCCCATTGGCGGGAGGGTTGCCGGATGCCATCCCATTGGCGGGAGGGTTGCCGGATGCCATCCCATTGGCGGGAGGGGTGCCGGATGCCATGCCATTGCCGGGAGGGGTCCCGGATGCCACCCCATTGGCGGGAGGGGTGCCGGATGCCATCCCATTGGCGGGAGGGGTCCCGGATGCCACCCCATTGGCGGGAGGGTTGCCGGATGCCATCCCATTGGCGGGAGGGTTGCCGGATGCCATCCCATTGGCGGGAGGGTTGCCGCATGCCATCCCATTGGCGGGAGGGTTGCCGCATGCCATCCCATTGGCGGGAGGGGTCCCGTATGCCATCCCATTGCCCTGAGGGGTCCCGGATGCCATCCCATTGGCGGGAGGGTTGCCGCATGCCATCCCATTGGCGGGAGGGTTGCCGCATGCCATCCCATTGGCGGGAGGGGTCCCGTATGCCATCCCATTGCCCGGAGGGGTCCCGGATGCCATCCCATTGGCGGGAGGGTTGCCGGATGCCACCCCATTGGCGGGAGGGTTGCCGGATGCCATCCCATTGGCGGGAGGGGTCCCGGATGCCACCCCATTGGCGGGAGGGTTGCCGGATGCCATCCCATTGGCGGGAGGGTTGCCGGATGCCATCCCATTGGCAGGAGGGGTGCCGGATGCCATCCCATTGGCGGGAGGGGTCCCGGATGCCACCCCGTTGGCGGGAGGGTTGCCGGATGCCATCCCATTGGCGGGAGGGTTGCCGGATGCCATCCCATTGGCGGGAGGGTTGCCGCATGCCATCCCATTGGCGGGAGGGGTGCCGGATGCCATCCCATTGGCGGGAGGGGTCCCGGATGCCATCCCATTGACGGGAGGGTTGCCGGATGCCATCCCATTGGCGGAGGGGTGCCGGATGCCATCCCATTGGCGGGAGGGTTGCCGGATGCCATCCCATTGGCGGGAGGGTTGCCGCATGCCATCCCATTGGCGGGAGGGTTGCCGGATGCCATCCCATTGCCGGGAGGGGTCCCGGATGCCATCCCATTGGCGGGAGGGTTGCCGGATGCCACCCCATTGGCGGGAGGGTTGCCGGATGCCATCCCATTGGCGGGAGGGGTGCCGGATGCCATCCCATTGGCGGGAGGGTTGCCGGATGCCAACCCATTGGCGGGAGGGGTGCCGGATGCCATCCCATTGGCGGGAGGGTTGCCGGATGCCATCCCATTGGCGGGAGGGTTGCCGGATGCCATCCCATTGGCGGGAGGGTTGCCGGATGCCATCCCATTGGCGGGAGGGGTGCCGGATGCCATCCCATTGGCGGTAGGGTTGCCGGATGCCATCCCATTGGCAGGAGGGGTGCCGGATGCCATCCCATTGGCGGGAGGGGTCCCGGATGCCACCCCATTGGCGGGAGGGTTGCCGGATGCCATCCCATTGGCGGGAGGGTTGCCGGATGCCATCCCATTGGCGGGAGGGTTGCCGCATGCCATCCCATTGGCGGGAGGGTTGCCGCATGCCATCCCATTGGCGCTCAAAGATATACAGTACTGTGGCATCGCTACAGATGGGAGTAACCATGGTGCAGTGAAAATATTCCCAATCATAATCCAGTATTTTGACTGGAAGAAAGGTGGTGTACAATCAACATTGCTTGAGGTCAAAGACACACCTAATGAGACAGCCGAAACCATTGCAAACTACTTGATTCAAACATTGAGAAAAAACAATTTGTCAGACAAATGTATTGCATTTGCTGGTGACAATTGCAACACAAATTTCGGAGGAATCAGTCGTGATGAAGGCCATCTTCATTGGCGGGAGGGGTCCCGGAGGGGTCCCGGATGCCATCCCATTGCCGGGAGGGGTCCCGGATGCCATCCCATTGGCGGGAGGGTTGCCGGATGCCACCCCATTGGCGGGAGGGTTGCCGGATGCCATCCCATTGGCGGGAGGGTTGCCGGATGCCATCCCATTGGCGGGAGGGGTGCCGGATGCCATCCCATTGCCGGGAGGGGTCCCGGATGCCACCCCATTGGCGGGAGGGTTGCCGGATGCCATCCCATTGGCGGGAGGGTTGCCGGATGCCATCCCATTCGCGGGAGGGGTCCCGGATGCCACCCCATTGGCGGGAGGGTTGCCGGATGCCATCCCATTGGCGGGAGGGTTGCCGGATGCCATCCCATTGGCGGGAGGGTTGCCGCATGCCATCCCATTGGCGGGAGGGGTGCCGGATGCCATCCCATTGGCGGGAGGGGTCCCGGATGCCATCCCATTGGCGGGAGGGTTGCCGGATGCCATCCCATTGGCGGGAGGGGTGCCGGATGCCATCCCATTGGCGGGAGGGGTCCCGGATGCCACCCCATTGGCGGGAGGGTTGCCGGATGCCATCCCATTGGCGGGAGGGTTGCCGGATGCCATCCCATTGGCGGGAGGGGTGCCGGATGCCATCCCATTGCCGGGAGGGGTCCCGGATGCCACCCCATTGGCGGGAGGGTTGCCGGATGCCATCCCATTGGCGGGAGGGTTGCCGGATGCCATCCCATTGGCGGGAGGGGTCCCGGATGCCACCCCATTGGCGGGAGGGTTGCCGGATGCCATCCCATTGGCGGGAGGGTTGCCGGATGCCATCCCATTGGCGGGAGGGTTGCCGCATGCCATCCCATTGGCGGGAGGGGTGCCGGATGCCATCCCATTGGCGGGAGGGGTCCCGGATGCCATCCCATTGGCGGGAGGGTTGCCGGATGCCATCCCATTGGCGGGAGGGGTGCCGGATGCCATCCCATTGGCGGGAGGGGTCCCGGATGCCACCCCATTGGCGGGAGGGTTGCCGGATGCCATCCCATTGGCGGGAGGGGTCCCGGATGCCACCCCATTGGCGGGAGGGTTGCCGGATGCCATCCCATTGGCGGGAGGGTTGCCGGATGCCATCCCATTGGCGGGAGGGTTGCCGCATGCCATCCCATTGGCGGGAGGGGTGCCGGATGCCATCCCATTGGCGGGAGGGGTCCCGGATGCCATCCCATTGGCGGGAGGGTTGCCGGATGCCATCCCATTGGCGGGAGGGGTGCCGGATGCCATCCCATTGGCGGGAGGGGTCCCGGATGCCACCCCATTGGCGGGAGGGTTGCCGGATGCCATCCCATTGGCGGGAGGGGTCCCGGATGCCATCCCATTGCCGGGAGGGGTCCCGGATGCCATCCCATTGGCGGGAGGGTTGCCGGATGCCACCCCATTGGCGGGAGGGTTGCCGGATGCCATCCCATTGGCGGGAGGGGTGCCGGATGCCATCCCATTGGCGGGAGGGTTGCCGGATGCCATCCCATTGGCGGGAGGGGTGCCGGATGCCATCCCATTGGCGGGAGGGTTGCCGGATGCCATCCCATTGGCGGGAGGGTTGCCGGATGCCATCCCATTGGCGGGAGGGGTGCCGGATGCCATGCCATTGCCGGGAGGGGTCCCGGATGCCACCCCATTGGCGGGAGGGGTGCCGGATGCCATCCCATTGGCGGGAGGGGTCCCGGATGCCACCCCATTGGCGGGAGGGTTGCCGGATGCCATCCCATTGGCGGGAGGGTTGCCGGATGCCATCCCATTGGCGGGAGGGTTGCCGCATGCCATCCCATTGGCGGGAGGGTTGCCGCATGCCATCCCATTGGCGGGAGGGGTCCCGTATGCCATCCCATTGCCCTGAGGGGTCCCGGATGCCATCCCATTGGCGGGAGGGTTGCCGCATGCCATCCCATTGGCGGGAGGGTTGCCGCATGCCATCCCATTGGCGGGAGGGGTCCCGTATGCCATCCCATTGCCCGGAGGGGTCCCGGATGCCATCCCATTGGCGGGAGGGTTGCCGGATGCCACCCCATTGGCGGGAGGGTTGCCGGATGCCATCCCATTGGCGGGAGGGGTCCCGGATGCCACCCCATTGGCGGGAGGGTTGCCGGATGCCATCCCATTGGCGGGAGGGTTGCCGGATGCCATCCCATTGGCAGGAGGGGTGCCGGATGCCATCCCATTGGCGGGAGGGGTCCCGGATGCCACCCCGTTGGCGGGAGGGTTGCCGGATGCCATCCCATTGGCGGGAGGGTTGCCGGATGCCATCCCATTGGCGGGAGGGTTGCCGCATGCCATCCCATTGGCGGGAGGGGTGCCGGATGCCATCCCATTGGCGGGAGGGGTCCCGGATGCCATCCCATTGACGGGAGGGTTGCCGGATGCCATCCCATTGGCGGAGGGGTGCCGGATGCCATCCCATTGGCGGGAGGGTTGCCGGATGCCATCCCATTGGCGGGAGGGTTGCCGCATGCCATCCCATTGGCGGGAGGGTTGCCGGATGCCATCCCATTGCCGGGAGGGGTCCCGGATGCCATCCCATTGGCGGGAGGGTTGCCGGATGCCACCCCATTGGCGGGAGGGTTGCCGGATGCCATCCCATTGGCGGGAGGGGTGCCGGATGCCATCCCATTGGCGGGAGGGTTGCCGGATGCCAACCCATTGGCGGGAGGGGTGCCGGATGCCATCCCATTGGCGGGAGGGTTGCCGGATGCCATCCCATTGGCGGGAGGGTTGCCGGATGCCATCCCATTGGCGGGAGGGTTGCCGGATGCCATCCCATTGGCGGGAGGGGTGCCGGATGCCATCCCATTGGCGGTAGGGTTGCCGGATGCCATCCCATTGGCAGGAGGGGTGCCGGATGCCATCCCATTGGCGGGAGGGGTCCCGGATGCCACCCCATTGGCGGGAGGGTTGCCGGATGCCATCCCATTGGCGGGAGGGTTGCCGGATGCCATCCCATTGGCGGGAGGGTTGCCGCATGCCATCCCATTGGCGGGAGGGTTGCCGCATGCCATCCCATTGGCGCTCAAAGATATACAGTACTGTGGCATCGCTACAGATGGGAGTAACCATGGTGCAGTGAAAATATTCCCAATCATAATCCAGTATTTTGACTGGAAGAAAGGTGGTGTACAATCAACATTGCTTGAGGTCAAAGACACACCTAATGAGACAGCCGAAACCATTGCAAACTACTTGATTCAAACATTGAGAAAAAACAATTTGTCAGACAAATGTATTGCATTTGCTGGTGACAATTGCAACACAAATTTCGGAGGAATCAGTCGTGATGAAGGCCATCTTCATTGGCGGGAGGGGTCCCGGAGGGGTCCCGGATGCCATCCCATTGCCGGGAGGGGTCCCGGATGCCATCCCATTGGCGGGAGGGTTGCCGGATGCCACCCCATTGGCGGGAGGGTTGCCGGATGCCATCCCATTGGCGGGAGGGTTGCCGGATGCCATCCCATTGGCGGGAGGGGTGCCGGATGCCATCCCATTGCCGGGAGGGGTCCCGGATGCCACCCCATTGGCGGGAGGGTTGCCGGATGCCATCCCATTGGCGGGAGGGTTGCCGGATGCCATCCCATTCGCGGGAGGGGTCCCGGATGCCACCCCATTGGCGGGAGGGTTGCCGGATGCCATCCCATTGGCGGGAGGGTTGCCGGATGCCATCCCATTGGCGGGAGGGTTGCCGCATGCCATCCCATTGGCGGGAGGGGTGCCGGATGCCATCCCATTGGCGGGAGGGGTCCCGGATGCCATCCCATTGGCGGGAGGGTTGCCGGATGCCATCCCATTGGCGGGAGGGGTGCCGGATGCCATCCCATTGGCGGGAGGGGTCCCGGATGCCACCCCATTGGCGGGAGGGTTGCCGGATGCCATCCCATTGGCGGGAGGGGTCCCGGATGCCATCCCATTGCCGGGAGGGGTCCCGGATGCCATCCCATTGGCGGGAGGGTTGCCGGATGCCACCCCATTGGCGGGAGGGTTGCCGGATGCCATCCCATTGGCGGGAGGGGTGCCGGATGCCATCCCATTGGCGGGAGGGTTGCCGGATGCCAACCCATTGGCGGGAGGGTTGCCGCATGCCATCCCATTGGCGGGAGGGGTCCCGTATGCCATCCCATTGCCCGGAGGGGTCCCGGATGCCACCCCATTGGCGGGAGGGTTGCCGGATGCCATCCCATTGGCGGGAGGGTTGCCGGATGCCATCCCATTGGCGGGAGGGGTGCCGGATGCCATCCCATTGGCGGGAGGGGTCCCGGATGCCACCCCATTGGCGGGAGGGTTGCCGGATGCCATCCCATTGGTGGGAGGGTTGCCGGATGCCATCCCATTGGCGGGAGGGTTGCCGGATGCCATCCCATTGGCGCTCAAAGATATACATTACTGTGGCATCGCTACAGATGGGAGTAACCATGGTGCAGTGAAAATATTCCCAATCATAATCCAGTATTTTGACTGGAAGAAAGGTCGTGTACAATCAACATTGCTTGAGGTCAAAGACACACCTAATGAGACAGCCGAAACCTTTGCAAACTACTTGATTGAAACATTGAGAAAAAACAATTTGTCAGACAAATGTATTGCATTTGCTGGTGACAATTGCAACACAAATTTCGGAGGAATCAGTCGTGATGAAGGGGGGAAAAATGTGTTTGCAAATTTGAAGAAGTTGCTGCAGAACAAGACTCTGGTCGGTGTGGGTTGCCCAGCACACATATTGAACAATTGTGTCCATCATGGTGCAGACACACTTGATGTTGAAGTTGAGAATATCATGTTCAAGATTTACCAGTACTTCCACATTTACACTGTGCGCACTGAGAATTTGAAGGAGTACTGTGACTTTGTTGATATTGAATACAGAAAGCTCCTTTCCCACAGCAAGACACGATGGCTGTCATTATTCCCTGGAATTGAGAGGCTGCTGCAGATGTTTCCAGCATTAAAGGGATACTTTCTGTCCCAGGAAAAGCCACCCGCAATGATCAAGAGGTTTTTTGAAAATTAATTTAGTGAGATTTACCTTTGGCACATGCACTCACTCATGTGTGTATTCCACTCACGCATTCAAGAAATGGAAAAGGAGAAGAATTCCATTGTGGAAGTGTGTAACATCTTGCACAGTGTCCACACTATGCTTGAGGAACGCAAAAGAGAAACAACTTCATGTCCCTTAAAGTCCCGGATGCCACCCCATTGGCGGGAGGGTTGCCGGATGCCATCCCATTGGCGGGAGGGGTCCCGGATGCCACCCCATTGGCGGGAGGGTTGCCGGATGCCATCCCATTGGCGGGAGGGTTGCCGGATGCCATCCCATTGGCGGGAGGGGTCCCGGATGCCACCCCATTGGCGAGAGGGTTGCCGGATGCCATCCCATTGGCGGGAGGGTTGCCGGATGCCATCCCATTGGCGGGAGGGTTGCCGCATGCCATCCCATTGGCGGGAGGGTTGCCGCATGCCATCCCATTGGCGGGAGGGTTGCCGCATGCCATCCCATTGGCGGGAGGGGTCCCGGATGCCATCCCATTGCCGGGAGGGGTCCCGGATGCCACCCCATTGGCGGGAGGGTTGCCGCATGCCATCCCATTGGCGGGAGGGGTCCCGTATGCCATCCCATTGGCGGGAGGGGTCCCGGATGCCACCCCATTGGCGGGAGGGTTGCCGGATGCCATCCCATTGGCGGGAGGGTTGCCGGATGCCATCCCATTGGCGGGAGGGGTGCCGGATGCCATCCCATTGGCGGGAGGGGTCCCGGATGCCATCCCATTGGCGGGAGGGGTGCCGGATGCCATCCCATTGGCGGGAGGGTTGCCGCGTGCCATCCCATTGGCGGGAGGGTTGCCGGATGCCATCCCATTGGCGGGAGGGGTGCCGGATGCCATCCCATTGGCGGGAGGGGTCCCGGATGCCATCCCATTGGCGGGAGGGGTGCCGGATGCCATCCCATTGGCGGGAGGGTTGCCGCGTGCCATCCCATTGGCGGGAGGGTTGCCGGATGCCATCCCATTGGCGGGAGGGGTGCCGGATGCCATCCCATTGGCGGGAGGGTTGCCGAATGCCATCCCATTGGCGGGAGGGTTGCCGGATGCCATCACATTGGCGGGAGGGGTCCCGGATGCCACCCCATTGGCGGGAGGGTTGCCGGATGCCATCCCATTGGCGGGAGGGGTCCCGGATGCCACCCCATTGGCGGGAGGGTTGCCGGATGCCATCCCATTGGCGGGAGGGTTGCCGGATGCCACCCCATTGGCGGGAGGGTTGCCGGATGCCATCCCATTGGCGGGAGGGGTCCCGGATGCCACCCCATTGGCGGGAGGGTTGCCGGATGCCATCCCATTGGCGGGAGGGTTGCCGGATGCCATCCCATTGGCAGGAGGGGTGCCGGATGCCATCCCATTGGCGGGAGGGGTCCCGGATGCCACCCCATTGGCGGGAGGGTTGCCGGATGCCATCCCATTGGCGGGAGGGGTCCCGGATGCCATCCCATTGGCGGGAGGGTTGCCGGATGCCATCCCATTGGCGGGAGGGGTCCCGGATGCCACCCCATTGGCGGGAGGGGTGCCGGATGCCATCCTATTGGCGGGAGGGTTGCTGGATGCCATCCCATTGGCGGGAGGGTTGCCGGATGCCATCCCATTGGCGGGAGGGGTCCCGGATGCCACCCCATTGGCGGGAGGGTTGCCGGATGCCATCCCATTGGCGGGAGGGTTGCCGGATGCCATCCCATTGGCAGGAGGGGTGCCGGATGCCATCCCATTGGCGGGAGGGGTCCCGGATGCCACCCCATTGGCGGGAGGGTTGCCGGATGCCATCCCATTGGCGGGAGGGGTCCCAGATGCCATCCCATTGGCGGGAGGGTTGCCGGATGCCATCCCATTGGCGGGAGGGGTCCCGGATGCCACCCCATTGGCGGGAGGGGTGCCGGATGCCATCCCATTGGCGGGAGGGTTGCCGGATGCCATCCCATTGGCGGGAGGGGTCCCGGATGCCACCCCATTGGCGGGAGGGTTGCCGGATGCCATCCCATTGGCGGGAGGGTTGCCGGATGCCATCCCATTGGCGGGAGGGTTGCCGGATGCCATCCCATTGGCGGGAGGGGTGCCGGATGCCATCCCATTGCCGGGAGGGGTCCCGGATGCCACCCCATTGGCGGGAGGGTTGCCGGATGCCATCCCATTGGCGGGAGGGTTGCCGGATGCCATCCCATTGGCGGGAGGGTTGCCGGATGCCATCCCATTGGCGGGAGGGGTGCCGGATGCCATCCCATTGCCGGGAGGGGTCCCGGATGCCACCCCATTGGCGGGAGGGTTGCCGGATGCCATCCCATTGGCGGGAGGGTTGCCGGATGCCATCCCATTGGCGGGAGGGGTCCCGGATGCCACCCCATTGGCGGGAGGGTTGCCGGATGCCATCCCATTGGCGGGAGGGTTGCCGGATGCCATCCCATTGGCGGGAGGGGTCCCGGATGCCACCCCATTGGCGGGAGGGTTGCCGGATGCCATCCCATTGGCGGGAGGGTTGCCGGATGCCACCCCATTGGCGGGAGGGTTGCCGGATGCCATCCCATTGGCGGGAGGGTTGCCGGATGCCATCCCATTGGCAGGAGGGGTGCCGGATGCCATCCCATTGGCGGGAGGGGTCCCGGATGCCACCCCATTGGCGGGAGGGTTGCCGGATGCCATCCCATTGGCGGGAGGGTTGCCGGATGCCATCCCATTGGCGGGAGGGGTCCCGGATGCCACCCCATTGGCGAGAGGGTTGCCGGATGCCATCCCATTGGCGGGAGGGTTGCCGGATGCCATCCCATTGGCGGGAGGGTTGCCGCATGCCATCCCATTGGCGGGAGGGTTGCCGCATGCCATCCCATTGGCGGGAGGGTTGCCGCATGCCATCCCATTGGCGGGAGGGGTCCCGGATGCCATCCCATTGCCGGGAGGGGTCCCGGATGCCACCCCATTGGCGGGAGGGTTGCCGCATGCCATCCCATTGGCGGGAGGGGTCCCGTATGCCATCCCATTGGCGGGAGGGGTCCCGGATGCCACCCCATTGGCGGGAGGGTTGCCGGATGCCATCCCATTGGCGGGAGGGTTGCCGGATGCCATCCCATTGGCGGGAGGGGTGCCGGATGCCATCCCATTGGCGGGAGGGGTCCCGGATGCCATCCCATTGGCGGGAGGGGTGCCGGATGCCATCCCATTGGCGGGAGGGTTGCCGCGTGCCATCCCATTGGCGGGAGGGTTGCCGGATGCCATCCCATTGGCGGGAGGGGTGCCGGATGCCATCCCATTGGCGGGAGGGGTCCCGGATGCCATCCCATTGGCGGGAGGGGTGCCGGATGCCATCCCATTGGCGGGAGGGTTGCCGCGTGCCATCCCATTGGCGGGAGGGTTGCCGGATGCCATCCCATTGGCGGGAGGGTTGCCGGATGCCATCCCATTGGCGGGAGGGGTCCCGGATGCCACCCCATTGGCGGGAGGGTTGCCGGATGCCATCCCATTGGCGGGAGGGTTGCCGGATGCCATCCCATTGGCAGGAGGGGTGCCGGATGCCATCCCATTGGCGGGAGGGTTGCCGGATGCCACCCCATTGGCGGGAGGGTTGCCGGATGCCATCCCATTGGCGGGAGGGGTCCCGGATGCCACCCCATTGGCGGGAGGGTTGCCGGATGCCATCCCATTGGCGGGAGGGGTCCCAGATGCCATCCCATTGGCGGGAGGGTTGCCGGATGCCATCCCATTGGCGGGAGGGGTCCCGGATGCCACCCCATTGGCGGGAGGGTTGCCGGATGCCATCCCATTGGCGGGAGGGTTGCCGGATGCCATCCCATTGGCGGGAGGGGTCCCGGATGCCACCCCATTGGCGGGAGGGTTGCCGGATGCCATCCCATTGGCGGGAGGGTTGCCGGATGCCACCCCATTGGCGGGAGGGTTGCCGGATGCCATCCCATTGGCGGGAGGGTTGCCGGATGCCATCCCATTGGCAGGAGGGGTGCCGGATGCCATCCCATTGGCGGGAGGGGTCCCGGATGCCACCCCATTGGCGGGAGGGTTGCCGGATGCCATCCCATTGGCGGGAGGGTTGCCGGATGCCATCCCATTGGCGGGAGGGTTGCCGCATGCCATCCCATTGACGGGAGGGTTGCCGCATGCCATCCCATTGGCGGGAGGGGTCCCGTATGCCACCCCATTGGCGGGAGGGTTGCCGGATGCCATCCCATTGGCGGGAGGGTTGCCGGATGCCATCCCATTGGCGGGAGCGGTGCCGGATGCCATCCCATTGGCGGGAGGGGTCCCGGATGCCACCCCATTGGCGGGAGGGTTGCCGGATGCCATCCCATTGGTGGGAGGGTTGCCGGATGCCATCCCATTGGCGGGAGGGTTGCCGGATGCCATCCCATTGGCGCTCAAAGATATACAGTACTGTGGCATTGCTACAGATGGGAGTAACCATGGTGCAGTGAAAATATTCCCAATCATAATCCAGTATTTTGACTGGAAGAAAGGTGGTGTACAATCAACATTGCTTGAGGTCAAAGACACACCTAATGAGACAGCCGAAACCATTGCAAACTACTTGATTGAAACATTGAGAAAAAACAATTTGTCAGACAAATGTATTGCATTTGCTGGTGACAATTGCAACACAAATTTCGGAGGAATCAGTCGTGATGAAGGGGGGAAAAATGTGTTTGCAAATTTGAAGAAGTTGCTGCAGAACAAGACTCTGGTCGGTGTGGGTTGCCCAGCACACATATTGAACAATTGTGTCCATCATGGTGCAGACACACTTGATGTTGAAGTTGAGAATATCATGTTCAAGATTTACCAGTACTTCCACATTTACACTGTGCGCACTGAGAATTTGAAGGAGTACTGTGACTTTGTTGATATTGAATACAGAAAGCTCCTTTCCCACAGCAAGACACGATGGCTGTCATTATTCCCTGGAATTGAGAGGCTGCTGCAGATGTTTCCAGCATTAAAGGGATACTTTCTGTCCCAGGAAAAGCCACCCGCAATGATCAAGAGGTTTTTTGAAAATGAATTTAGTGAGATTTACCTTTGGCACATGCACTCACTCATGTGTGTATTCCACTCACGCATTCAAGAAATGGAAAAGGAGAAGAATTCCATTGTGGAAGTGTGTAACATCTTGCACAGTGTCCACATTATGCTTGAGGAACGCAAAAGAGAAACAACTTCATGTCCCTTAAAGTCCCGGATGCCACCCCATTGGCGGGAGGGTTGCCGGATGCCATCCCATTGGCGGGAGGGTTGCCGCATGCCATCCCATTGGCGGGAGGGTTGCCGCATGCCATCCCATTGGCGGGAGGGGTCCCGGATGCCAGCCCATTGCCGGGAGGGGTCCCGGATGCCACCCCATTGGCGGGAGGGGTCCCGGATGCCACCCCATTGGCGGGAGGGGTCCCGGATGCCATCCCATTGGCGGGAGGGGTCCCGGATGCCATCCCATTGGCGGGAGGGTTGCCGGATGCCATCCCATTGGCGGGAGGGTTGCCGGATGCCACCCCATTGGCGGGAGGGGTCCCGGATGCCACCCCATTGGCGGGAGGGTTGCCGGATGCCATCCCATTGGCGGGAGGGTTGCCGGATGCCATCCCATTGGCAGGAGGGGTGCCGGATGCCATCCCATTGGCGGGAGGGGTCCCGGATGCCACCCCATTGGCGGGAGGGTTGCCGGATGCCATCCCATTGGCGGGAGGGTTGCCGCATGCCATCCCATTGGCGGGAGGGTTGCCGCATGCCATCCCATTGGCGGGAGGGGTCCCGGATGCCATCCCATTGCCGGGAGGGGTCCCGGATGCCACCCCATTGGCGGGAGGGTTGCCGCATGCCATCCCATTGGCGGGAGGGGTCCCGTATGCCATCCCATTGCCGGGAGGGGTCCCGGATGCCACCCCATTGGCGGGAGGGTTGCCGGATGCCATCCCATTGGCGGGAGGGTTGCCGGATGCCATCCCATTGGCGGGAGGGGTGCCGGATGCCATCCCATTGGCGGGAGGGGTCCCGGATGCCATCCCATTGGCGGGAGGGGTGCCGGATGCCATCCCATTGGCGGGAGGGTTGCCGCGTGCCATCCCATTGGCGGGAGGGTTGCCGGATGCCATCCCATTGGCGGGAGGGGTCCCGGATGCCACCCCATTGGCGGGAGGGGTCCCGGATGCCATCCCATTGGCGGGAGGGGTGCCGGATGCCATCCCATTGGCGGGAGGGTTGCCGCGTGCCATCCCATTGGCGGGAGGGTTGCCGGATGCCATCCCATTGGCGGGAGGGGTCCCGGATGCCACCCCATTGGCGGGAGGGTTGCCGGATGCCATCCCATTGGCGGGAGGGTTGCCGGATGCCATCCCATTGGCTGGAGGGGTCCCGGATGCCACCCCATTGGCGGGAGGGTTGCTGGATGCCATCCCATTGGCGGGAGGGTTGCCGGATGCCATCCCATTGGCGGGAGGGGTCCCGGATGCCATCCCATTGGCGGGAGGGGTCCCGGATGCCACCCCATTGGCGGGAGGGTTGCTGGATGCCATCCCATTGGCGGGAGGGTTGCCGGATGCCATCCCATTGGCGGGAGGGGTCCCGGATGCCATCCCATTGGCGGGAGGGGTCCCGGATGCCACCCCATTGGCGGGAGGGTTGCCGGATGCCATCCCATTGGCGGGAGGGGTGCCGGATGCCATCCCATTGGCGGGAGGGTTGCCGAATGCCATCCCATTGGCGGGAGGGTTGCCGGATGCCATCCCATTGGCGGGAGGGGTCCCGAATGCCACCCCATTGGCGGGAGGGTTGCCGGATGCCATCCCATTGGCGGGAGGGGTCCCGGATGCCACCCCATTGGCGGGAGGGTTGCCGGATGCCATCCCATTGGCGGGAGGGTTGCCGGATGCCACCCCATTGGCGGGAGGGTTGCCGGATGCCATCCCATTGGCGGGAGGGGTCCCGGATGCCACCCCATTGGCGGGAGGGTTGCCGGATGCCATCCCATTGGCGGGAGGGTTGCCGGATGCCATCCCATTGGCAGGAGGGGTGCCGGATGCCATCCCATTGGCGGGAGGGGTCCCGGATGCCACCCCATTGGCGGGAGGGTTGCCGGATGCCATCCCATTGGCGGGAGGGGTCCCGGATGCCATCCCATTGGCGGGAGGGTTGCCGGATGCCATCCCATTGGCGGGAGGGGTCCCGGATGCCACCCCATTGGCGGGAGGGGTGCCGGATGCCATCCCATTGGCGGGAGGGTTGCTGGATGCCATCCCATTGGCGGGAGGGTTGCCGGATGCCATCCCATTGGCGGGAGGGGTCCCGGATGCCATCCCATTGGCGGGAGGGGTCCCGGATGCCACCCCATTGGCGGGAGGGTTGCCGGATGCCATCCCATTGGCGGGAGGGGTGCCGGATGCCATCCCATTGGCGGGAGGGTTGCCGAATGCCATCCCATTGGCGGGAGGGTTGCCGGATGCCACCCCATTGGCGGGAGGGTTGCCGGATGCCATCCCATTGGCGGGAGGGGTCCCGGATGCCACCCCATTGGCGGGAGGGTTGCCGGATGCCATCCCATTGGCGGGAGGGTTGCCGGATGCCACCCCATTGGCGGGAGGGTTGCCGGATGCCACCCCATTGGCGGGAGGGGTGCCGGATGCCATCCCATTGGCGGGAGGGGTCCCGGATGCCACCCCATTGGCGGGAGAGTTGCCGGATGCCATCCCATTGGCGGGAGGGGTCCCGGATGCCATCCCATTGGCGGGAGGGTTGCCGGATGCCATCCCATTGGCGGGAGGGGTCCCGGATGCCACCCCATTGGCGGGAGGGGTGCCGGATGCCATCCCATTGGCGGGAGGGTTGCTGGATGCCATCCCATTGGCGGGAGGGTTGCCGGATGCCATCCCATTGGCGGGAGGGGTCCCGGATGCCATCCCATTGGCGGGAGGGGTCCCGGATGCCACCCCATTGGCGGGAGGGTTGCCGGATGCCATCCCATTGGCGGGAGGGGTGCCGGATGCCATCCCATTGGCGGGAGGGTTGCCGAATGCCATCCCATTGGCGGGAGGGTTGCCGGATGCCATCCCATTGGCGGGAGGGGTCCCGGATGCCACCCCATTGGCGGGAGGGTTGCCGGATGCCATCCCATTGGCGGGAGGGGTCCCGGATGCCACCCCATTGGCGGGAGGGTTGCCGGATGCCATCCCATTGGCGGGAGGGTTGCCGGATGCCACCCCATTGGCGGGAGGGTTGCCGGATGCCATCCCATTGGCGGGAGGGGTCCCGGATGCCACCCCATTGGCGGGAGGGTTGCCGGATGCCATCCCATTGGCGGGAGGGTTGCCGGATGCCATCCCATTGGCAGGAGGGGTGCCGGATGCCATCCCATTGGCGGGAGGGGTCCCGGATGCCACCCCATTGGCGGGAGGGTTGCCGGATGCCATCCCATTGGCGGGAGGGGTCCCGGATGCCATCCCATTGGCGGGAGGGTTGCCGGATGCCATCCCATTGGCGGGAGGGGTCCCGGATGCCACCCCATTGGCGGGAGGGGTGCCGGATGCCATCCCATTGGCGGGAGGGTTGCCGGATGCCATCCCATTGGCGGGAGGGGTCCCGGATGCCACCCCATTGGCGGGAGGGTTGCCGGATGCCATCCCATTGGCGGGAGGGTTGCCGGATGCCATCCCATTGGCGGGAGGGGTCCCGGATGCCACCCCATTGGCGGGAGGGTTGCCGGATGCCATCCCATTGGCGGGAGGGTTGCCGGATGCCATCCCATTGGCGGGAGGGTTGCCGGATGCCATCCCATTGGCGGGAGGGTTGCCGGATGCCATCCCATTGGCGGGAGGGGTGCCGGATGCCATCCCATTGCCGGGAGGGGTCCCGGATGCCACCCCATTGGCGGGAGGGTTGCCGGATGCCATCCCATTGGCGGGAGGGTTGCCGGATGCCATCCCATTGGCGGGAGGGGTCCCGGATGCCACCCCATTGGCGGGAGGGTTGCCGGATGCCATCCCATTGGCGGGAGGGTTGCCGGATGCCACCCCATTGGCGGGAGGGTTGCCGGATGCCATCCCATTGGCGGGAGGGTTGCCGGATGCCATCCCATTGGCAGGAGGGGTGCCGGATGCCATCCCATTGGCGGGAGGGGTCCCGGATGCCACCCCATTGGCGGGAGGGTTGCCGGATGCCATCCCATTGGCGGGAGGGTTGCCGGATGCCATCCCATTGGCGGGAGGGTTGCCGCATGCCATCCCATTGACGGGAGGGTTGCCGCATGCCATCCCATTGGCGGGAGGGGTCCCGTATGCCACCCCATTGGCGGGAGGGTTGCCGGATGCCATCCCATTGGCGGGAGGGTTGCCGGATGCCATCCCATTGGCGGGAGGGGTGCCGGATGCCATCCCATTGGCGGGAGGGGTCCCGGATGCCACCCCATTGGCGGGAGGGTTGCCGGATGCCATCCCATTGGTGGGAGGGTTGCCGGATGCCATCCCATTGGCGGGAGGGTTGCCGGATGCCATCCCATTGGCGCTCAAAGATATACAGTACTGTGGCATCGCTACAGATGGGAGTAACCATGGTGCAGTGAAAATATTCCCAATCATAATCCAGTATTTTGACTGGAAGAAAGGTGGTGTACAATCAACATTGCTTGAGGTCAAAGACACACCTAATGAGACAGCCGAAACCATTGCAAACTACTTGATTGAAACATTGAGAAAAAACAATTTGTCAGACAAATGTATTGCATTTGCTGGTGACAATTGCAACACAAATTTCGGAGGAATCAGTCGTGATGAAGGGGGGAAAAATGTGTTTGCAAATTTGAAGAAGTTGCTGCAGAACAAGACTCTGGTCGGTGTGGGTTGCCCAGCACACATATTGAACAATTGTGTCCATCATGGTGCAGACACACTTGATGTTGAAGTTGAGAATATCATGTTCAAGATTTACCAGTACTTCCACATTTACACTGTGCGCACTGAGAATTTGAAGGAGTACTGTGACTTTGTTGATATTGAATACAGAAAGCTCCTTTCCCACAGCAAGACACGATGGCTGTCATTATTCCCTGGAATTGAGAGGCTGCTGCAGATGTTTCCAGCATTAAAGGGATACTTTCTGTCCCAGGAAAAGCCACCCGCAATGATCAAGAGGTTTTTTGAAAATTAATTTAGTGAGATTTACCTTTGGCACATGCACTCACTCATGTGTGTATTCCACTCACGCATTCAAGAAATGGAAAAGGAGAAGAATTCCATTGTGGAAGTGTGTAACATCTTGCACAGTGTCCACACTATGCTTGAGGAACGCAAAAGAGAAACAACTTCATGTCCCTTAAAGTCCCGGATGCCACCCCATTGGCGGGAGGGTTGCCGGATGCCATCCCATTGGCGGGAGGGTTGCCGCATGCCATCCCATTGGCGGGAGGGTTGCCGCATGCCATCCCATTGGCGGGAGGGGTCCCGGATGCCAGCCCATTGCCGGGAGGGGTCCCGGATGCCACCCCATTGGCGGGAGGGGTCCCGGATGCCACCCCATTGGCGGGAGGGGTCCCGGATGCCATCCCATTGGCGGGAGGGGTCCCGGATGCCATCCCATTGGCGGGAGGGTTGCCGGATGCCATCCCATTGGCGGGAGGGTTGCCGGATGCCACCCCATTGGCGGGAGGGGTCCCGGATGCCACCCCATTGGCGGGAGGGTTGCCGGATGCCATCCCATTGGCGGGAGGGTTGCCGGATGCCATCCCATTGGCAGGAGGGGTGCCGGATGCCATCCCATTGGCGGGAGGGGTCCCGGATGCCACCCCATTGGCGGGAGGGTTGCCGGATGCCATCCCATTGGCGGGAGGGTTGCCGGATGCCATCCCATTGGCGGGAGGGTTGCCGCATGCCATCCCATTGGCGGGAGGGGTGCCGGATGCCATCCCATTGGCGGGAGGGGTCCCGGATGCCATCCCATTGGCGGGAGGGTTGCCGGATGCCATCCCATTGGCGGGAGGGGTCCCGGATGCCACCCCATTGGCGGGAGGGTTGCCGGATGCCATCCCATTGGCGGGAGGGTTGCCGGATGCCATCCCATTGGCGGGAGGGGTCCCGGATGCCACCCCATTGGCGGGAGGGTTGCCGGATGCCATCCCATTGGCGGGAGGGTTGCCGGATGCCATCCCATTGGCGGGAGGGTTGCCGGATGCCATCCCATTGGCGGGAGGGTTGCCGGATGCCATCCCATTGGCGGGAGGGGTCCCGGATGCCACCCCATTGGCGGGAGGGTTGCCGGATGCCATCCCATTGGCGGGAGGGTTGCCGCATGCCATCCCATTGGCGGGAGGGGTGCCGGATGCCATCCCATTGGCGGGAGGGGTCCCGGATGCCATCCCATTGGCGGGAGGGTTGCCGGATGCCATCCCATTGGCGGGAGGGGTCCCGGATGCCACCCCATTGGCGGGAGGGTTGCCGGATGCCATCCCATTGGCGGGAGGGTTGCCGGATGCCATCCCATTGGCGGGAGGGGTCCCGGATGCCACCCCATTGGCGGGAGGGTTGCCGGATGCCATCCCATTGGCGGGAGGGTTGCCGGATGCCATCCCATTGGCGGGAGGGTTGCCGGATGCCATCCCATTGGCGGGAGGGTTGCCGGATGCCATCCCATTGGCGGGAGGGGTCCCGGATGCCACCCCATTGGCGGGAGGGTTGCCGGATGCCATCCCATTGGCGGGAGGGTTGCCGGATGCCATCCCATTGGCGGGAGGGGTCCCGGATGCCACCCCATTGGCGGGAGGGTTGCCGGATGCCATCCCATTGGCGGGAGGGTTGCCGGATGCCACCCCATTGGCGGGAGGGTTGCCGGATGCCATCCCATTGGCGGGAGGGTTGCCGGATGCCATCCCATTGGCGGGAGGGTTGCCGGATGCCATCCCATTGGCGGGAGGGTTGACGGATGCCATCCCATTGGCGGGAGGGTTGCCGGATGCCATCCCATTGGCGGGAGGGGTGCCGGATGCCATCCCATTGCCGGGAGGGGTCCCGGATGCCACCCCATTGGCGGGAGGGTTGCCGGATGCCATCCCATTGGCGGGAGGGTTGCCGGATGCCATCCCATTGGCGGGAGGGGTCCCGGGTGCCACCCCATTGGCGGGAGGGTTGCCGCATGCCATCCCATTGGCGGGAGGGGTCCCGTATTCCACCCCATTGGCGGGAGGGTTGCCGGATGCCATCCCATTGGCGGGAGGGTTGCCGGATGCCATCCCATTGGCGGGAGGGGTGCCGGATGCCATCCCATTGGCGGGAGGGGTCCCGGATGCCACCCCATTGGCGGGAGGGTTGCCGGATGCCATCCCATTGGAGGGAGGGTTGCCGGATGCCATCCCATTGGCGGGAGGGTTGCCGGATGCCATCCCATTGGCGCTCAAAGATATACAGTACTGTGGCATCGCTACAGATGGGAGTAACCATGGTGCAGTGAAAATATTCCCAATCATAATCCAGTATTTTGACTGGAAGAAAGGTGGTGTACAATCAACATTGCTTGAGGTCAAAGACACACCTAATGAGACAGCCGAAACCATTGCAAACTACTTGATTGAAACATTGAGAAAAAACAATTTGTCAGACAAATGTATTGCATTTGCTGGTGACAATTGCAACACAAATTTCGGAGGAATCAGTCGTGATGAAGGGGGGAAAAATGTGTTTGCAAATTTGAAGAAGTTGCTGCAGAACAAGACTCTGGTCGGTGTGGGTTGCCCAGCACACATATTGAACAATTGTGTCCATCATGGTGCAGACACACTTGATGTTGAAGTTGAGAATATCATGTTCAAGATTTACCAGTACTTCCACATTTACACTGTGCGCACTGAGAATTTGAAGGAGTACTGTGACTTTGTTGATATTGAATACAGAAAGCTCCTTTCCCACAGCAAGACACGATGGCTGTCATTATTCCCTGGAATTGAGAGGCTGCTGCAGATGTTTCCAGCATTAAAGGGATACTTTCTGTCCCAGGAAAAGCCACCCGCAATGATCAAGAGGTTTTTTGAAAATTCATTTAGTGAGATTTACCTTTGGCACATGCACTCACTCATGTGTGTATTCCACTCACGCATTCAAGAAATGGAAAAGGAGAAGAATTCCATTGTGGAAGTGTGTAACATCTTGCACAGTGTCCACACTATGCTTGAGGAACGCAAAAGAGAAACAACTTCATGTCCCTTAAATTCCCGGATGCCACCCCATTGGCGGGAGGGTTGCCGGATGCCATCCCATTGGCGGGAGGGTTGCCGGATGCCATCCCATTGGCGGGAGGGGTGCCGGATGCCATCCCATTGGCGGGAGGGGTCCCGGATGCCATCCCATTGGCGGGAGGGGTGCCGGATGCCATCCCATTGGCGGGAGGGGTGCCGGATGCCATCCCATTGGCGGGAGGGTTGCCGGATGCCATCCCATTGGCGGGAGGGGTCCCGGATGCCATCCCATTGGCGGGAGGGGTCCCGGAAGCCACCCCATTGGCGGGAGGGTTGCCGGATGCCATCCCATTGGCGGGAGGGTTGCCGGATGCCATCCCATTGGCGGGAGGGGTGCCGTATGCCATCCCATTGCCGGGAGGGGTCCCGGATGCCACCCCATTGGCGGGAGGGTTGCCGGATGCCATCCCATTGGCGGGAGGGTTGCCGGATGCCATCCCATTGGCGGGAGGGGTCCCGGATGCCACCCCATTGGCGGGAGGGTTGCCGGATGCCATCCGATTGGCGGGAGGGTTGCCGGATGCCACCCCATTGGCGGGAGGGTTGCCGGATGCCATCCCATTGGCGGGAGGGGTCCCGGATGCCACCCCATTGGCGGGAGGGTTGCCGGATGCCATCCCATTGGCGGGAGGGTTGCCGGATGCCATCCCATTGGCGGGAGGGGTCCCGGATGCCATCCCATTGGCGGGAGGGGTCCCGGAAGCCACCCCATTGGCGGGAGGGTTGCCGGATGCCATCCCATTGGCGGGAGGGTTGCCGGATGCCATCCCATTGGCGGGAGGGGTGCCGTATGCCATCCCATTGCCGGGAGGGGTCCCGGATGCCACCCCATTGGCGGGAGGGTTGCCGGATGCCATCCCATTGGCGGGAGGGTTGCCGGATGCCATCCCATTGGCGGGAGGGGTCCCGGATGCCACCCCATTGGCGGGAGGGTTGCCGGATGCCATCCGATTGGCGGGAGGGTTGCCGGATGCCACCCCATTGGCGGGAGGGTTGCCGGATGCCATCCCATTGGCGGGAGGGGTCCCGGATGCCACCCCATTGGCGGGAGGGTTGCCGGATGCCATCCCATTGGCGGGAGGGTTGCCGGATGCCATCCCATTGGCAGGAGGGGTGCCGGATGCCATCCCATTGGCGGGAGGGGTCCCGGATGCCACCCCATTGGCGGGAGGGTTGCCGGATGCCATCCCATTGGCGGGAGGGTTGCCGGATGCCATCCCATTGGCGGGAGGGTTGCCGCATGCCATCCCATTGGCGGGAGGGTTGCCGCATGCCATCCCATTGGCGGGAGGGGTCCCGTATGCCATCCCATTGCCCGGAGGGGTCCCGGATGCCACCCCATTGGCGGGAGGGTTGCCGGATGCCATCCCATTGGCGGGAGGGTTGCCGGATGCCATCCCATTGGCGGGAGGGGTGCCGGATGCCATCCCATTGGCGGGAGGGGTCCCGGATGCCACCCCATTGGCGGGAGGGTTGCCGGATGCCATCCCATTGGCGGGAGGGTTGCCGGATGCCATCCCATTGGCGGGAGGGTTGCCGCATGCCATCCCATTGGCGGGAGGGGTCCCGTATGCCATCCCATTGCTGGGAGGGGTCCCGGATGCCACCCCATTGGCGGGAGGGTTGCCGGATGCCATCCCATTGGCGGGAGGGGTGCCGGATGCCATCCCATTGCCGGGAGGGGTCCCGGATGCCACGCCATTGGCGGGAGGGTTGCCGGATGCCATCCCATTGGCGTGAGGGTTGCCGGATGCCATCCCATTGGCGGGAGGGGTGCCGGATGCCATCCCATTGGCGGGAGGGTTGCCGGATGCCATCCCATTGGCGGGAGGGGTCCCGGATGCCACCCCATTGGCGGGAGGGTTGCCGGATGCCATCCCATTGGCGGGAGG
Source organism: Protomyctophum parallelum (assembly GCF_964188405.1). Classification (NCBI taxonomy): domain Eukaryota; kingdom Metazoa; phylum Chordata; class Actinopteri; order Myctophiformes; family Myctophidae; genus Protomyctophum; species Protomyctophum parallelum. The sequence continues at coordinate 57,436 of NC_139715.1, forward strand.
GTTGCCGTATGCCATCCCATTGGCGGGAGGGTTGCCCGATGCCATCCCATTGGCGGGAGGGTTGCCGCATGCCATCCCATTGGCGGGAGGGTTGCCGCATGCCATCCCATTGGCGGGAGGGGTCCCGTATGCCATCCCATTGCCCGGAGGGGTCCCGGATGCCACCCCATTGGCGGGAGGGTTGCCGGATGCCATCCCATTGGCGGGAGGGTTGCCGGATGCCATCCCATTGGCGGGAGGGGTGCCGGATGCCATCCCATTGGCGGGAGGGGTCCCGGATGCCACCCCATTGGCGGGAGGGTTGCCGGATGCCATCCCATTGGCGGGAGGGTTGCCGGATGCCATCCCATTGGCGGGAGGGTTGCCGGATGCCATCCCATTGGCGGGAGGGTTGCCGGATGCCATCCCATTGGCGGGAGGGGTCCCGTATGCCATCCCATTGCCGGGAGGGGTCCCGGATGCCACCCCATTGGCGGGAGGGTTGCCGGATGCCATCCCATTGGCGGGAGGGTTGCCGGATGCCATCCCATTGGCGGGAGGGTTGCCGGATGCCATCCCATTGGCGGGAGGGTTGCCGCATGCCATCCCATTGGCGGGAGGGGTCCCGTATGCCATCCCATTGCCGGGAGGGGTCCCGGATGCCACCCCATTGGCGGGAGGGTTGCCGGATGCCATCCCATTGGCGGGAGGGGTGCCGGATGCCACCCCATTGGCGGGAGGGTTGCCGGATGCCATCCCATTGGCGGGATGGCATCCGGCAAAGTCCCGGATGCCACCCCATTGGCGGGAGGGTTGCCGGATGCCATCCCATTGGCGGGAGGGTTGCCGCATGCCATCCCATTGGCGGGAGGGTTGCCGCATGCCATCCCATTGGCGGGAGGGGTCCCGGATGCCATCCCATTGGCGGGAGGGGTCCCGGATGCCACCCCATTGGCGGGAGGGTTGCCGGATGCCATCCCATTGGCGGGAGGGTTGCCGCATGCCATCCCATTGGCGGGAGGGGTCCCGTATGCCATCCCATTGCCGGGAGGGGTCCCGGATGCCACCCCATTGGCGGGAGGGTTGCCGGATGCCATCCCATTGGCGGGAGGGTTCCCGTATGCCATCCCATTGCCCGGAGGGGTCCCGGATGCCACCCCATTGGCGGGAGGGTTGCCGGATGCCATCCCATTGGCGGGAGGGTTGCCGGATGCCATCCCATTGGCGGGAGGGGTGCCGGATGCCATCCCATTGGCGGGAGGGGTCCCGGATGCCACCCCATTGGCGGGAGGGTTGCCGGATGCCATCCCATTGGCGGGAGGGTTGCCGGATGCCATCCCATTGGCGGGAGGGGTGCCGGATGCCATCCCATTGGCGGGAGGGGTCCCGGATGCCACCCCATTGGCGAGAGGGTTGCCGGATGCCATCCCATTGGCGGGAGGGTTGCCGGATGCCATCCCATTGGCGGGAGGGTTGCCGGATGCCATCCCATTGGCGGGAGGGGTGCCGGATGCCATCCCATTGGCGGGAGGGTTGCCGCATGCCATCCCATTGGCGGGAGGGTTGCCGCATGCCATCCCATTGGCGGGAGGGTTGCCGGATGCCATCCCATTGGCGGGAGGGGTCCCGGATGCCATCCCATTGGCGGGAGGGTTGCCGGATGCCATCCCATTGGCGGGAGGGGTGCCGGATGCCATCCCATTGGCGGGAGGGGTGCCGGATGCCATCCCATTGGCGGGAGGGTTGCCGGATGCCATCCCATTGGCGGGAGGGGTCCCGGATGCCATCGCATTGGCGGGAGGGGTCCCGGCAGCCACCCCATTGGCGGGAGGGTTGCCGGATGCCATCCCATTGGCGGGAGGGTTGCCGGATGCCATCCCATTGGCGGGAGGGGTGCCGGATGCCATCCCATTGCCGGGAGGGGTCCCGGATGCCACCCCATTGGCGGGAGGGTTGCCGGATGCCATCCCATTGGCGGGAGGGTTGCCGCATGCCATCCCATTGGCGGGAGGGTTGCCGCATGCCATCCCATTGGCGGGAGGGGTCCCGTATGCCATCCCATTGCCCGGAGGGGTCCCGGATGCCACCCCATTGGCGGGAGGGTTGCCGGATGCCATCCCATTGGCGGGAGGGTTGCCGGATGCCATCCCATTGGCGGGAGGGTTGCCGCATGCCATCCCATTGGCGGGAGGGGTCCCGTATGCCATCCCATTGCTGGGAGGGGTCCCGGATGCCACCCCATTGGCGGGAGGGTTGCCGGATGCCATCCCATTGGCGGGAGGGGTGCCGGATGCCATCCCATTGCCGGGAGGGGTCCCGGATGCCACCCCATTGGCGGGAGGGTTGCCTGATGCCATCCCATTGGCGTGAGGGTTGCCGGATGCCATCCCATTGGCGGGAGGGGTGCCGGATGCCATCCCATTGGCGGGAGGGTTGCCGGATGCCATCCCATTGGCGGGAGGGGTCCCGGATGCCACCCCATTGGCGGGAGGGTTGCCGGATGCCATCCCATTGGCGGGAGGGTTGCCGGATGCCATCCCATTGGCGGGAGGGTTGCCGGATGCCATCCCATTGGCGCTCAAAGATATACAGTACTGTGGCATCGCTACAGATGGGAGTAACCATGGTGCAGTGAAAATATTCCCAATCATAATCCAGTATTTTGACTGGAAGAAAGGTGGTGTACAATCAACATTGCTTGAGGTCAAAGACACACCTAATGAGACAGCCGAAACCATTGCAAACTACTTGATTGAAACATTGAGAAAAAACAATTTGTCAGACAAATGTATTGCATTTGCTGGTGACAATTGCAACACAAATTTCGGAGGAATCAGTCGTGATGAAGGGGGGAAAAATGTGTTTGCAAATTTGAAGAAGTTGCTGCAGAACAAGACTCTGGTCGGTGTGGGTTGCCCAGCACACATATTGAACAATTGTGTCCATCATGGTGCAGACACACTTGATGTTGAAGTTGAGAATATCATGTTCAAGATTTACCAGTACTTCCACATTTACACTGTGCGCACTGAGAATTTGAAGGAGTACTGTGACTTTGTTGATATTGAATACAGAAAGCTCCTTTCCCACAGCAAGACACGATGGCTGTCATTATTCCCTGGAATTGAGAGGCTGCTGCAGATGTTTCCAGCATTAAAGGGATACTTTCTGTCCCAGGAAAAGCCACCCGCAATGATCAAGAGGTTTTTTGAAAATTCATTTAGTGAGATTTACCTTTGGCACATGCACTCACTCATGTGTGTATTCCACTCACGCATTCAAGAAATGGAAAAGGAGAAGAATTCCATTGTGGAAGTGTGTAACATCTTGCACAGTGTCCACACTATGCTTGAGGAACGCAAAAGAGAAACAACTTCATGTCCCTTAAATTCCCGGATGCCACCCCATTGGCGGGAGGGTTGCCGGATGCCATCCCATTGGCGGGAGGGTTGCCGGATGCCATCCCATTGGCGGGAGGGGTGCCGGATGCCATCCCATTGGCGGGAGGGGTCCCGGATGCCATCCCATTGGCGGGAGGGGTGCCGGATGCCATCCCATTGGCGGGAGGGGTGCCGGATGCCATCCCATTGGCGGGAGGGTTGCCGGATGCCATCCCATTGGCGGGAGGGGTCCCGGATGCCATCCCATTGGCGGGAGGGGTCCCGGAAGCCACCCCATTGGCGGGAGGGTTGCCGGATGCCATCCCATTGGCGGGAGGGTTGCCGGATGCCATCCCATTGGCGGGAGGGGTGCCGTATGCCATCCCATTGCCGGGAGGGGTCCCGGATGCCACCCCATTGGCGGGAGGGTTGCCGGATGCCATCCCATTGGCGGGAGGGTTGCCGGATGCCATCCCATTGGCGGGAGGGGTCCCGGATGCCACCCCATTGGCGGGAGGGTTGCCGGATGCCATCCCATTGGCGGGAGGGGTCCCGGATGCCACCCCATTGGCGGGAGGGTTGCCGGATGCCATCCCATTGGCGGGAGGGTTGCCGGATGCCATCCCATTGGCAGGAGGGGTGCCGGATGCCATCCCATTGGCGGGAGGGGTCCCGGATGCCACCCCATTGGCGGGAGGGTTGCCGGATGCCATCCCATTGGCGGGAGGGTTGCCGGATGCCATCCCATTGGCGGGAGGGTTGCCGCATGCCATCCCATTGGCGGGAGGGTTGCCGCATGCCATCCCATTGGCGGGAGGGGTCCCGTATGCCATCCCATTGCCCGGAGGGGTCCCGGATGCCACCCCATTGGCGGGAGGGTTGCCGGATGCCATCCCATTGGCGGGAGGGTTGCCGGATGCCATCCCATTGGCGGGAGGGGTGCCGGATGCCATCCCATTGGTGGGAGGGGTCCCGGATGCCACCCCATTGGCGGGAGGGTTGCCGGATGCCATCCCATTGGCGGGAGGGTTGCCGGATGCCATCCCATTGGCGGGAGGGTTGCCGCATGCCATCCCATTGGCGGGAGGGGTCCCGTATGCCATCCCATTGCTGGGAGGTGTCCCGGATGCCACCCCATTGGCGGGAGGGTTGCCGGATGCCATCCCATTGGCGGGAGGGGTGCCGGATGCCATCCCATTGCCGGGAGGGGTCCCGGATGCCACGCCATTGGCGGGAGGGTTGCCGGATGCCATCCCATTGGCGTGAGGGTTGCCGGATGCCATCCCATTGGCGGGAGGGGTGCCGGATGCCATCCCATTGGCGGGAGGGTTGCCGGATGCCATCCCATTGGCGGGAGGGGTCCCGGATGCCACCCCATTGGCGGGAGGGTTGCCGGATGCCATCCCATTGGCGGGAGGGTTGCCGGATGCCATCCCATTGGCGGGAGGGTTGCCGGATGCCATCCCATTGGCGGGAGGGTTGCCGCATGCCATCCCATTGGCGGGAGGGTTGCCGCATGCCATCCCATTGGCGGGAGGGGTCCCGTATGCCATCCCATTGCCCGGAGGGGTCCCGGATGCCACCCCATTGGCGGGAGGGTTGCCGGATGCCATCCCATTGGCGGGAGGGTTGCCGGATGCCATCCCATTGGCGGGAGGGGTGCCGGATGCCATCCCATTGGCGGGAGGGGTCCCGGATGCCACCCCATTGGCGGGAGGGTTGCCGGATGCCATCCCATTGGCGGGAGGGTTGCCGGATGCCATCCCATTGGCGGGAGGGTTGCCGGATGCCATCCCATTGGCGGGAGGGTTGCCGGATGCCATCCCATTGGCGGGAGGGTTGCCGCATGCCATCCCATTGGCGGGAGGGGTCCCGTATGCCATCCCATTGCCGGGAGGGGTCCCGGATGCCACCCCATTGGCGGGAGGGTTGCCGGATGCCATCCCATTGGCGGGAGGGGTGCCGGATGCCACCCCATTGGCGGGAGGGTTGCCGGATGCCATCCCATTGGCGGGATGGCATCCGGCAAAGTCCCGGATGCCACCCCATTGGCGGGAGGGTTGCCGGATGCCATCCCATTGGCGGGAGGGTTGCCGCATGCCATCCCATTGGCGGGAGGGTTGCCGCATGCCATCCCATTGGCGGGAGGGGTCCCGGATGCCATCCCATTGGCGGGAGGGGTCCCGGATGCCACCCCATTGGCGGGAGGGTTGCCGGATGCCATCCCATTGGCGGGAGGGTTGCCGCATGCCATCCCATTGGCGGGAGGGGTCCCGTATGCCATCCCATTGCCGGGAGGGGTCCCGGATGCCACCCCATTGGCGGGAGGGTTGCCGGATGCCATCCCATTGGCGGGAGGGGTCCCGTATGCCATCCCATTGCCCGGAGGGGTCCCGGATGCCACCCCATTGGCGGGAGGGTTGCCGGATGCCATCCCATTGGCGGGAGGGTTGCCGGATGCCATCCCATTGGCGGGAGGGGTGCCGGATGCCATCCCATTGGCGGGAGGGGTCCCGGATGCCACCCCATTGGCGGGAGGGTTGCCGGATGCCATCCCATTGGCGGGAGGGTTGCCGGATGCCATCCCATTGGCGGGAGGGTTGCCGCATGCCATCCCATTGGCGGGAGGGGTCCCGTATGCCATCCCATTGCCGGGAGGGGTCCCGGATGCCACCCCATTGGCGGGAGGGTTGCCGGATGCCATCCCATTGGCGGGAGGGGTGCCGGATGCCATCCCATTGCCGGGAGGGGTCCCGGATGCCACCCCACTGGCGGGAGGGTTGCCGGATGCCATCCCATTGGCGGGAGGGTTGCCGGATGCCATCCCATTGGCGGGAGGGGTCCCGGATGCCACCCCATTGGCGGGAGGGTTGCCGGATGCCATCCCATTGGCGGGATGGCATCCGGCAAAGTCCCGGATGCCACCCCATTGGCGGGAGGGTTGCCGGATGCCATCCCATTGGCGGGAGGGTTGCCGCATGCCATCCCATTGGCGGGAGGGTTGCCGCATGCCATCCCATTGGCGGGAGGGTTGCCGCATGCCATCCCATTGGCGGGAGGGGTCCCGGATGCCATCCCATTGCCGGGAGGGGTCCCGGATGCCACCCCATTGGCGGGAGGGTTGCCGGATGCCATCCCATTGGCGGGAGGGTTGCCGGATGCCATCCCATTGGCGGGAGGGTTGCCGCATGCCATCCCATTGGCGGGAGGGGTCCCGTATGCCATCCCATTGCCGGGAGGGGTCCCGGATGCCACCCCATTGGCGGGAGGGTTGCCGGATGCCATCCCATTGGCGGGAGGGGTGCCGGATGCCATCCCATTGCCGGGAGGGGTCCCGGATGCCACCCCATTGGCGGGAGGGTTGCCGGATGCCATCCCATTGGCGGGAGGGTTGCCGGATGCCATCCCATTGGCGGGAGGGTTGCCGGATGCCATCCCATTGGCGGGAGGGTTGCCGGAAGCCATCCCATTGGCGGGAGGGTTGCCGCATGCCATCCCATTGGCGGGAGGGGTCCCGTATGCCATCCCATTGCCCGGAGGGGTCCCGGATGCCACCCCATTGGCGGGAGGGTTGCCGGATGCCATCCCATTGGCGGGAGGGTTGCCGGATGCCATCCCATTGGCGGGAGGGGTGCCGGATGCCATCCCATTGGCGGGAGGGGTCCCGGATGCCACCCCATTGGCGGGAGGGTTGCCGGATGCCATCCCATTGGCGGGAGGGTTGCCGGATGCCATCCCATTGGCGGGAGGGTTGCCGCATGCCATCCCATTGGCGGGAGGGTTGCCGCATGCCATCCCATTGGCGGGAGGGGTCCCGTATGCCATCCCATTGGCGGGAGGGGTCCCGGATGCCACCGCATTGGCGGGAGGGTTGCCGGATGCCATCCCATTGGTGGGAGGGTTGCCGGATGCCATCCCATTGGCGGGAGGGTTGCCGGATGCCATCCCATTGGCGCTCAAAGATATACAGTACTGTGGCATCGCTACAGATGGGAGTAACCATGGTGCAGGGAAAATATTCCCAATCATAATCCAGTATTTTGACTGGAAGAAAGGTGGTGTACAATCAACATTGCTTGAGGTCAAAGACACACCTAATGAGACAGCCGAAACCATTGCAAACTACTTGATTGAAACATTGAGAAAAAACAATTTGTCAGACAAATGTATTGCATTTGCTGGTGACAATTGCAACACAAATTTCGGAGGAATCAGTCGTGATGAAGGGGGGAAAAATGTGTTTGCAAATTTGAAGAAGTTGCTGCAGAACAAGACTCTGGTCGGTGTGGGTTGCCCAGCACACATATTGAACAATTGTGTCCATCATGGTGCAGACACACTTGATGTTGAAGTTGAGAATATCATGTTCAAGATTTACCAGTACTTCCTCATTTACACTGTGCGCACTGAGAATTTGAAGGAGTACTGTGACTTTGTTGATATTGAATACAGAAAGCTCCTTTCCCACAGCAAGACACGATGGCTGTCATTATTCCCTGGAATTGAGAGGCTGCTGCAGATGTTTCCAGCATTAAAGGGATACTTTCTGTCCCAGGAAAAGCCACCCGCAATGATCAAGAGGTTTTTTGAAAATTAATTTAGTGAGATTTACCTTTGGCACATGCACTCACTCATGTGTGTATTCCACTCACGCATTCAAGAAATGGAAAAGGAGAAGAATTCCATTGTGGAAGTGTGTAACATCTTGCACAGTGTCCACACTATGCTTGAGGAACGCAAAAGAGAAACAACTTCATGTCCCTTAAAGTCCCGGATGCCACCCCATTGGCGGGAGGGTTGCCGGATGCCATCCCATTGGCGGGAGGGTTGCCGGATGCCATCCCATTGGCGGGAGGGGTGCCGGATGCCATCCCATTGGCGGGAGGGTTGCCGGATGCCATCCCATTGGCGGGAGGGGTCCCGGATGCCACCCCATTGGCGGGAGGGTTGCCGGATGCCATCCCATTGGCGGGAGGGTTGCCGGATGCCATCCCATTGGCGGGAGGGTTGCCGGATGCCATCCCATTGGCGCTCAAAGATATACAGTACTGTGGCATCGCTACAGATGGGAGTAACCATGGTGCAGTGAAAATATTCCCAATCATAATCCAGTATTTTGACTGGAAGAAAGGTGGTGTACAATCAACATTGCTTGAGGTCAAAGACACACCTAATGAGACAGCCGAAACCATTGCAAACTACTTGATTGAAACATTGAGAAAAAACAATTTGTCAGACAAATGTATTGCATTTGCTGGTGACAATTGCAACACAAATTTCGGAGGAATCAGTCGTGATGAAGGGGGGAAAAATGTGTTTGCAAATTTGAAGAAGTTGCTGCAGAACAAGACTCTGGTCGGTGTGGGTTGCCCAGCACACATATTGAACAATTGTGTCCATCATGGTGCAGACACACTTGATGTTGAAGTTGAGAATATCATGTTCAAGATTTACCAGTACTTCCACATTTACACTGTGCGCACTGAGAATTTGAAGGAGTACTGTGACTTTGTTGATATTGAATACAGAAAGCTCCTTTCCCACAGCAAGACACGATGGCTGTCATTATTCCCTGGAATTGAGAGGCTGCTGCAGATGTTTCCAGCATTAAAGGGATACTTTCTGTCCCAGGAAAAGCCACCCGCAATGATCAAGAGGTTTTTTGAAAATTCATTTAGTGAGATTTACCTTTGGCACATGCACTCACTCATTTGTGTATTCCACTCAAGCATTCAAGAAATGGAAAAGGAGAAGAATTCCATTGTGGAAGTGTGTAACATCTTGCACAGTGTCCACACTATGCTTGAGGAACGCAAAAGAGAAACAACTTCATGTCCCTTAAAGTCCCGGATGCCACCCCATTGGCGGGAGGGTTGCCGGATGCCATCCCATTGGCGGGAGGGTTGCCGGATGCCATCCCATTGGTGGGAGGGGTGCCGGATGCCATCCCATTGGCGGGAGGGTTGCCGGATGCCATCCCATTGGCGGGAGGGGTCCCGGATGCCACCCCATTGGCGGGAGGGTTGCCGGATGCCATCACATTGGCGGGAGGGTTGCCGGATGCCATCCCATTGGCGGAAGGGTGCCGGATGCCATCCCATTGGCGGGAGGGGTCCCGGATGCCACCCCATTGGCGAGAGGGTTGCCGGATGCCATCCCATTGGCGGGAGGGTTGCCGGATGCCATCCCATTGGCGGGAGGGTTGCCGCATGCCATCCCATTGGCGGGAGGGTTGCCGCATGCCATCCCATTGGCGGGAGGGTTGCCGCATGCCATCCCATTGGCGGGAGGGGTCCCGGATGCCATCCCATTGCCGGGAGGGGTCCCGGATGCCACCCCATTGGCGGGAGGGTTGCCGCATGCCATCCCATTGGCGGGAGGGGTCCCGTATGCCATCCCATTGCCGGGAGGGGTCCCGGATGCCACCCCATTGCCAGGAGGGTTGCCGGATGCCATCCCATTGGCGGGAGGGTTGCCGGATGCCATCCCATTGGCGGGAGGGGTGCCGGATGCCATCCCATTGGCGGGAGGGTTGCCGGATGCCATCCCATTGGCGGGAGGGGTCCCGGATGCCACCCCATTGGCGGGAGGGTTGCCGGATGCCATCCCATTGGCGGGAGGGTTGCCGGATGCCATCCCATTGGCGGGAGGGTTGCCGGATGCCATCCCATTGGCGCTCAAAGATATACAGTACTGTGGCATCGCTACAGATGGGAGTAACCATGGTGCAGTGAAAATATTCCCAATCATAATCCAGTATTTTGACTGGAAGAAAGGTGGTGTACAATCAACATTGCTTGAGGTCAAAGACACACCTAATGAGACAGCCGAAACCATTGCAAACTACTTGATTGAAACATTGAGAAAAAACAATTTGTCAGACAAATGTATTGCATTTGCTGGTGACAATTGCAACACAAATTTCGGAGGAATCAGTCGTGATGAAGGGGGGAAAAATGTGTTTGCAAATTTGAAGAAGTTGCTGCAGAACAAGACTCTGGTCGGTGTGGGTTGCCCAGCACACATATTGAACAATTGTGTCCATCATGGTGCAGACACACTTGATGTTGAAGTTGAGAATATCATGTTCAAGATTTACCAGTACTTCCACATTTACACTGTGCGCACTGAGAATTTGAAGGAGTACTGTGACTTTGTTGATATTGAATACAGAAAGCTCCTTTCCCACAGCAAGACACGATGGCTGTCATTATTCCCTGGAATTGAGAGGCTGCTGCAGATGTTTCCAGCATTAAAGGGATACTTTCTGTCCCAGGAAAAGCCACCCGCAATGATCAAGAGGTTTTTTGAAAATTAATTTAGTGAGATTTACCTTTGGCACATGCACTCACTCATGTGTGTATTCCACTCACGCATTCAAGAAATGGAAAAGGAGAAGAATTCCATTGTGGAAGTGTGTAACATCTTGCACAGTGTCCACACTATGCTTGAGGAACGCAAAAGAGAAACAACTTCATGTCCCTTAAAGTCCCGGATGCCACCCCATTGGCGGGAGGGTTGCCGGATGCCATCCCATTGGCGGGAGGGTTGCCGGATGCCATCCCATTGGCGGGAGGGGTGCCGGATGCCATCCCATTGGCGGGAGGGTTGCCGGATGCCATCCCATTGGCGGGAGGGGTCCCGGATGCCACCCCATTGGCGGGAGGGTTGCCGGATGCCATCCCATTGGCGGGAGGGTTGCCGGATGCCATCCCATTGGCGGGAGGGTTGCCGGATGCCATCCCATTGGCGCTCAAAGATATACAGTACTGTGGCATCGCTACAGATGGGAGTAACCATGGTGCAGTGAAAATATTCCCAATCATAATCCAGTATTTTGACTGGAAGAAAGGTGGTGTACAATCAACATTGCTTGAGGTCAAAGACACACCTAATGAGACAGCCGAAACCATTGCAAACTACTTGATTGAAACATTGAGAAAAAACAATTTGTCAGACAAATGTATTGCATTTGCTGGTGACAATTGCAACACAAATTTCGGAGGAATCAGTCGTGATGAAGGGGGGAAAAATGTGTTTGCAAATTTGAAGAAGTTGCTGCAGAACAAGACTCTGGTCGGTGTGGGTTGCCCAGCACACATATTGAACAATTGTGTCCATCATGGTGCAGACACACTTGATGTTGAAGTTGAGAATATCATGTTCAAGATTTACCAGTACTTCCACATTTACACTGTGCGCACTGAGAATTTGAAGGAGTACTGTGACTTTGTTGATATTGAATACAGAAAGCTCCTTTCCCACAGCAAGACACGATGGCTGTCATTATTCCCTGGAATTGAGAGGCTGCTGCAGATGTTTCCAGCATTAAAGGGATACTTTCTGTCCCAGGAAAAGCCACCCGCAATGATCAAGAGGTTTTTTGAAAATTCATTTAGTGAGATTTACCTTTGGCACATGCACTCACTCATTTGTGTATTCCACTCAAGCATTCAAGAAATGGAAAAGGAGAAGAATTCCATTGTGGAAGTGTGTAACATCTTGCACAGTGTCCACACTATGCTTGAGGAACGCAAAAGAGAAACAACTTCATGTCCCTTAAAGTCCCGGATGCCACCCCATTGGCGGGAGGGTTGCCGGATGCCATCCCATTGGCGGGAGGGTTGCCGGATGCCATCCCATTGGTGGGAGGGGTGCCGGATGCCATCCCATTGGCGGGAGGGTTGCCGGATGCCATCCCATTGGCGGGAGGGGTCCCGGATGCCACCCCATTGGCGGGAGGGTTGCCGGATGCCATCACATTGGCGGGAGGGTTGCCGGATGCCATCCCATTGGCGGAAGGGTGCCGGATGCCATCCCATTGGCGGGAGGGGTCCCGGATGCCACCCCATTGGCGAGAGGGTTGCCGGATGCCATCCCATTGGCGGGAGGGTTGCCGGATGCCATCCCATTGGCGGGAGGGTTGCCGCATGCCATCCCATTGGCGGGAGGGTTGCCGCATGCCATCCCATTGGCGGGAGGGTTGCCGCATGCCATCCCATTGGCGGGAGGGGTCCCGGATGCCATCCCATTGCCGGGAGGGGTCCCGGATGCCACCCCATTGGCGGGAGGGTTGCCGCATGCCATCCCATTGGCGGGAGGGGTCCCGTATGCCATCCCATTGCCGGGAGGGGTCCCGGATGCCACCCCATTGCCAGGAGGGTTGCCGGATGCCATCCCATTGGCGGGAGGGTTGCCGGATGCCATCCCATTGGCGGGAGGGGTGCCGGATGCCATCCCATTGGCGGGAGGGTTGCCGGATGCCATCCCATTGGCGGGAGGGGTCCCGGATGCCACCCCATTGGCGGGAGGGTTGCCGGATGCCATCCCATTGGCGGGAGGGTTGCCGGATGCCATCCCATTGGCGGGAGGGTTGCCGGATGCCATCCCATTGGCGCTCAAAGATATACAGTACTGTGGCATCGCTACAGATGGGAGTAACCATGGTGCAGTGAAAATATTCCCAATCATAATCCAGTATTTTGACTGGAAGAAAGGTGGTGTACAATCAACATTGCTTGAGGTCAAAGACACACCTAATGAGACAGCCGAAACCATTGCAAACTACTTGATTGAAACATTGAGAAAAAACAATTTGTCAGACAAATGTATTGCATTTGCTGGTGACAATTGCAACACAAATTTCGGAGGAATCAGTCGTGATGAAGGGGGGAAAAATGTGTTTGCAAATTTGAAGAAGTTGCTGCAGAACAAGACTCTGGTCGGTGTGGGTTGCCCAGCACACATATTGAACAATTGTGTCCATCATGGTGCAGACACACTTGATGTTGAAGTTGAGAATATCATGTTCAAGATTTACCAGTACTTCCACATTTACACTGTGCGCACTGAGAATTTGAAGGAGTACTGTGACTTTGTTGATATTGAATACAGAAAGCTCCTTTCCCACAGCAAGACACGATGGCTGTCATTATTCCCTGGAATTGAGAGGCTGCTGCAGATGTTTCCAGCATTAAAGGGATACTTTCTGTCCCAGGAAAAGCCACCCGCAATGATCAAGAGGTTTTTTGAAAATTCATTTAGTGAGATTTACCTTTGGCACATGCACTCACTCATGTGTGTATTCCACTCAAGCATTCAAGAAATGGAAAAGGAGAAGAATTCCATTGTGGAAGTGTGTAACATCTTGCACAGTGTCCACACTATGCTTGAGGAACGCAAAAGAGAAACAACTTCATGTCCCTTAAAGTCCCGGATGCCACCCCATTGGCGGGAGGGTTGCCGGATGCCATCCCATTGGCGGGAGGGTTGCCGGATGCCATCCCATTGGCGGGAGGGGTGCCGGATGCCATCCCATTGGCGGGAGGGTTGCCGGATGCCATCCCATTGGCGGGAGGGGTCCCGGATGCCACCCCATTGGCGGGAGGGTTGCCGGATGCCATCACATTGGCGGGAGGGTTGCCGGATGCCATCCCATTGGCGGAAGGGTGCCGGATGCCATCCCATTGGCGGGAGGGGTCCCGGATGCCACCCCATTGGCGAGAGGGTTGCCGGATGCCATCCCATTGGCGGGAGGGTTGCCGGATGCCATCCCATTGGCGGGAGGGTTGCCGCATGCCATCCCATTGGCGGGAGGGTTGCCGCATGCCATCCCATTGGCGGGAGGGTTGCCGCATGCCATCCCATTGGCGGGAGGGGTCCCGGATGCCATCCCATTGCCGGGAGGGGTCCCGGATGCCACCCCATTGGCGGGAGGGTTGCCGCATGCCATCCCATTGGCGGGAGGGGTCCCGTATGCCATCCCATTGCCGGGAGGGGTCCCGGATGCCACCCCATTGGCGGGAGGGTTGCCGGATGCCATCCCATTGGCGGGAGGGTTGCCGGATGCCATCCCATTGGCGGGAGGGGTGCCGGATGCCATCCCATTGGCGGGAGGGGTCCCGGATGCCATCCCATTGGCGGGAGGGGTGCCGGATGCCATCCCATTGGCGGGAGGGTTGCCGCGTGCCATCCCATTGGCGGGAGGGTTACCGGATGCCATCCCATTGGCGGGAGGGGTCCCGGATGCCATCCCATTGGCGGGAGGGTTGCCGGATGCCATCCCATTGGCGGGAGGGGTGCCGGATGCCATCCCATTGGCGGGAGGGGTGCCGGATGCCATCCCATTGGCGGGAGGGGTCCCGGATGCCATCCCATTGGCGGGAGGGGTCCCGGAAGCCACCCCATTGGCGGGAGGGTTGCCGGATGCCATCCCATTGGCGGGAGGGTTGCCGGATGCCATCCCATTGGCGGGAGGGGTGCCGGATGCCATCCCATTGCCGGGAGGGGTCCCGGATGCCACCCCATTGGCGGGAGGGTTGCCGGATGCCATCCCATTGGCGGGAGGGTTGCCGGATGCCATCCCATTGGCGGGAGGGGTCCCGGATGCCACCCCATTGGCGGGAGGGTTGCCGGATGCCATCCCATTGGCGGGAGGGTTGCCGGATGCCACCCCATTGGCGGGAGGGGTCCCGGATGCCACCCCATTGGCGGGAGGGTTGCCGGATGCCATCCCATTGGCGGGAGGGTTGCCGGATGCCATCCCATTGGCAGGAGGGGTGCCGGATGCCATCCCATTGGCGGGAGGGGTCCCGGATGCCACCCCATTGGCGGGAGGGTTGCCGGATGCCATCCCATTGGCGGGAGGGTTGCCGGATGCCATCCCATTGGCGGGAGGGTTGCCGCATGCCATCCCATTGGCGGGAGGGTTGCCGCATGCCATCCCATTGGCGGGAGGGTTGCCGCATGCCATCCCATTGGCGGGAGGGGTCCCGTATGCCATCCCATTGGCGGGAGGGGTCCCGGATGCCACCCCATTGGCGGGAGGGTTGCCGGATGCCATCCCATTGGCGGGAGGGTTGCCGGATGCCATCCCATTGGCGGGAGGGGTGCCGGATGCCATCCCATTGGCGGGAGGGGTCCCGGATGCCACCCCATTGGCGGGAGGGTTGCCGGATGCCATCCCATTGGTGGGAGGGTTGCCGGATGCCATCCCATTGGCGGGAGGGTTGCCGGATGCCATCCCATTGGCGCTCAAAGATATACAGTACTGTGGCATCGCTACAGATGGGAGTAACCATGGTGCAGTGAAAATATTCCCAATCATAATCCAGTATTTTGACTGGAAGAAAGGTGGTGTACAATCAACATTGCTTGAGGTCAAAGACACACCTAATGAGACAGCCGAAACCATTGCAAACTACTTGATTGAAACATTGAGAAAAAACAATTTGTCAGACAAATGTATTGCATTTGCTGGTGACAATTGCAACACAAATTTCGGAGGAATCAGTCGTGATGAAGGGGGGAAAAATGTGTTTGCAAATTTGAAGAAGTTGCTGCAGAACAAGACTCTGGTCGGTGTGGGTTGCCCAGCACACATATTGAACAATTGTGTCCATCATGGTGCAGACACACTTGATGTTGAAGTTGAGAATATCATGTTCAAGATTTACCAGTACTTCCACATTTACACTGTGCGCACTGAGAATTTGAAGGAGTACTGTGACTTTGTTGATATTGAATACAGAAAGCTCCTTTCCCACAGCAAGACACGATGGCTGTCATTATTCCCTGGAATTGAGAGGCTGCTGCAGATGTTTCCAGCATTAAAGGGATACTTTCTGTCCCAGGAAAAGCCACCCGCAATGATCAAGAGGTTTTTTGAAAATTAATTTAGAGAGATTTACCTTTGGCACATGCACTCACTCATGTGTGTATTCCACTCACGCATTCAAGAAATGGAAAAGGAGAAGAATTCCATTGTGGAAGTGTGTAACATCTTGCACAGTGTCCACACTATGCTTGAGGAACGCAAAAGAGAAACAACTTCATGTCCCTTAAAATCCCGGATGCCACCCCATTGGCGGGAGGGTTGCCGGATGCCATCCCATTGGCGGGAGGGTTGCCGGATGCCATCCCATTGGCGGGAGGGTTGCCGGATGCCATCCCATTGGCGCTCAAAGATATACAGTACTGTGGCATCGCTACAGATGGGAGTAACCATGGTGCAGTGAAAATATTCCCAATCATAATCCAGTATTTTGACTGGAAGAAAGGTGGTGTACAATCAACATTGCTTGAGGTCAAAGACACACCTAATGAGACAGCCGAAACCATTGCAAACTACTTGATTGAAACATTGAGAAAAAACAATTTGTCAGACAAATGTATTGCATTTGCTGGTGACAATTGCAACACAAATTTCGGAGGAATCAGTCGTGATGAAGGGGGGAAAAATGTGTTTGCAAATTTGAAGAAGTTGCTGCAGAACAAGACTCTGGTCGGTGTGGGTTGCCCAGCACACATATTGAACAATTGTGTCCATCATGGTGCAGACACACTTGATGTTGAAGTTGAGAATATCATGTTCAAGATTTACCAGTACTTCCACATTTACACTGTGCGCACTGAGAATTTGAAGGAGTACTGTGACTTTGTTGATATTGAATACAGAAAGCTCCTTTCCCACAGCAAGACACGATGGCTGTCATTATTCCCTGGAATTGAGAGGCTGCTGCAGATGTTTCCAGCATTAAAGGGATACTTTCTGTCCCAGGAAAAGCCACCCGCAATGATCAAGAGGTTTTTTGAAAATTAATTTAGAGAGATTTACCTTTGGCACATGCACTCACTCATGTGTGTATTCCACTCACGCATTCAAGAAATGGAAAAGGAGAAGAATTCCATTGTGGAAGTGTGTAACATCTTGCACAGTGTCCACACTATGCTTGAGGAACGCAAAAGAGAAACAACTTCATGTCCCTTAAAATCCCGGATGCCACCCCATTGGCGGGAGGGTTGCCGGATGCCATCCCATTGGCGGGAGGGTTGCCGGATGCCATCCCATTGGCGGGAGGGTTGCCGGATGCCATCCCATTGGCGCTCAAAGATATACAGTACTGTGGCATCGCTACAGATGGGAGTAACCATGGTGCAGTGAAAATATTCCCAATCATAATCCAGTATTTTGACTGGAAGAAAGGTGGTGTACAATCAACATTGCTTGAGGTCAAAGACACACCTAATGAGACAGCCGAAACCATTGCAAACTACTTGATTGAAACATTGAGAAAAAACAATTTGTCAGACAAATGTATTGCATTTGCTGGTGACAATTGCAACACAAATTTCGGAGGAATCAGTCGTGATGAAGGGGGGAAAAATGTGTTTGCAAATTTGAAGAAGTTGCTGCAGAACAAGACTCTGGTCGGTGTGGGTTGCCCAGCACACATATTGAACAATTGTGTCCATCATGGTGCAGACACACTTGATGTTGAAGTTGAGAATATCATGTTCAAGATTTACCAGTACTTCCACATTTACACTGTGCGCACTGAGAATTTGAAGGAGTACTGTGACTTTGTTGATATTGAATACAGAAAGCTCCTTTCCCACAGCAAGACACGATGGCTGTCATTATTCCCTGGAATTGAGAGGCTGCTGCAGATGTTTCCAGCATTAAAGGGATACTTTCTGTCCCAGGAAAAGCCACCCGCAATGATCAAGAGGTTTTTTGAAAATTAATTTAGAGAGATTTACCTTTGGCACATGCACTCACTCATGTGTGTATTCCACTCACGCATTCAAGAAATGGAAAAGGAGAAGAATTCCATTGTGGAAGTGTGTAACATCTTGCACAGTGTCCACACTATGCTTGAGGAACGCAAAAGAGAAACAACTTCATGTCCCTTAAAATCCCGGATGCCACCCCATTGGCGGGAGGGTTGCCGGATGCCATCCCATTGGCGGGAGGGTTGCCGGATGCCATCCCATTGGCGGGAGGGGTGCCGGATGCCATCCCATTGGCGGGAGGGTTGCCGGATGCCATCCCATTGGCGGGAGGGGTCCCGGATGCCACCCATTGGCGGGAGGGTTGCCGGATGCCATCCCATTGGCGGGAGGGTTGCCGGATGCCATCCCATTGGCGGGAGGGGTGCCGGATGCCACCCCATTGGCGGGAGGGTTGCCGGATGCCATCCCATTGGCGGGAGGGTTGCCGGATGCCATCCCATTGGCGGGAGGGGTGCCGGATGCCATCCCATTGGCGGGAGGGTTGCCGGATGCCATCCCATTGGCGGGAGGGGTCCCGGATGCCACCCATTGGCGGGAGGGTTGCCGGATGCCATCCCATTGGCGGGAGGGTTGCCGGATGCCATCCCATTGGCGGGAGGGGTGCCGGATGCCATCCCATTGGCGGGAGGGGTCCCGGATGCCACCCCATTGGCGGGAGGGTTGCCGGATGCCATCCCATTGGCGGGAGGGTTGCCGGATGCCATCCCATTGGCGGGAGGGGTGCCGGATGCCATCCCATTGGCGGGAGGGGTCCCGGATGCCACCCCATTGGCGGGAGGGTTGCCGGATGCCATCCCATTGGCGGGAGGGGTGCCGGATGCCATCCCATTGACGGGAGGGTTGCCGGATGCCATCCCATTGGCGGGAGGGGTCCCGGATGCCATCCCATTGGCGGGAGGGTTGCTGGATGCCATCCCATTGGCGGGAGGGTTGCCGGATGCCATCCCATTGGCGGGAGGGGTGCCGGATGCCATCCCATTGGCGGGAGGGTCGCCGGATGCCATCCCATTGGCGGGAGGGGTCCCGGATGCCATCCCATTGGCGGGAGGGGTCCCGGATGCCACCCCATTGGCGGGAGGGTTGCCGGATGCCATCCCATTGGCGGGAGGGGTCCCGGATGCCACCCCATTGGCGGGAGGGTTGCCGGATGCCATCCCATTGGCGGGAGGGTTGCCGGATGCCATCCCATTGGCGGGAGGGGTGCCGGATGCCATCCCATTGGCGGGAGGGGTCCCGGATGCCACCCCATTGGCGGGAGGGTTGCCGGATGCCATCCCATTGGCGGGAGGGGTCCCGGATGCCATCCCATTGGCGGGAGGGGTGCCGGATGCCATCCCATTGGCGGGAGGGTTGCCGCATGCCACCCCATTGGCGGGAGGGTTGCCGGATGCCATCCCATTGGCGGGAGGGTTGCCGGATGCCATCCCATTGGCGGGAGGGGTGCCGGATGCCATCCCATTGGCGGGAGGGTCGCCGGATGCCATCCCATTGGCGGGAGGGGTCCCGGATGCCATCCCATTGGCGGGAGGGGTCCCGGATGCCACCCCATTGGCGGGAGGGTTGCCGGATGCCATCCCATTGGCGGGAGGGGTCCCGGATGCCACCCCATTGGCGGGAGGGTTGCCGGATGCCATCCCATTGGCGGGAGGGTTGCCGGATGCCATCCCATTGGCGGGAGGGGTGCCGGATGCCATCCCATTGGCGGGAGGGGTCCCGGATGCCACCCCATTGGCGGGAGGGTTGCCGGATGCCATCCCATTGGCGGGAGGGGTCCCGGATGCCATCCCATTGGCGGGAGGGGTGCCGGATGCCATCCCATTGGCGGGAGGGTTGCCGCATGCCACCCCATTGGCGGGAGGGTTGCCGGATGCCATCCCATTGGCGGGAGGGTTGCCGGATGCCATCCCATTGGCGGGAGGGGTCCCGGATGCCACCCCATTGGCGGGAGGGTTGCTGGATGCCATCCCATTGGCGGGAGGGTTGCCGGATGCCATCCCATTGGCGGGAGGGGTGCCGGATGCCATCCCATTGGCGGGAGGGTTGCCGCATGCCATCCCATTGGCGGGAGGGTTGCCGCATGCCATCCCATTGGCGGGAGGGTTGCCGGATGCCATCCCATTGGCGGGAGGGGTCCCGGATGCCATCCCATTGGCGGGAGGGGTCCCGGATGCCACCCCATTGGCGGGAGGGTTGCCGGATGCCATCCCATTGGCGGGAGGGGTGCCGGATGACATCCCATTGGCGGGAGGGTTGCCGGATGCCATCCCATTGGCGGGAGGGGTCCCGGATGCCATCCCATTGGCGGGAGGGGTCCCGGATGCCACCCCATTGGCGGGAGGGTTGCCGGATGCCATCCCATTGGCGGGAGGGGTGCCAGGTGCCATCCCATTGGCGGGAGGGTTGCCGGATGCCATCCCATTGGCGGGAGGGTTGCCGGATGCCATCCCATTGGCGGGAGGGGTCCCGGATGCCACCCCATTGGCGGGAGGGGTGCCGGATGCCATCCCATTGGCGGGAGGGGTCCCGGATGCCACCCCATTGGCGGGAGGGTTGCCGGATGCCATCCCATTGGCGGGAGGGTTGCCGGATGCCATCCCATTGGCGGGAGGGTTGCCGGATGCCATCCCATTGGCGGGAGGGTTGCCGGATGCCATCCCATTGGCGGGAGGGGTGCCGGATGCCATCCCATTGCCGGGAGGGGTCCCGGATGCCACCCCATTGGCGGGAGGGTTGCCGGATGCCATCCCATTGGCGGGAGGGTTGCCGGATGCCATCCCATTGGCGGGAGGGGTCCCGGATGCCACCCCATTGGCGGGAGGGTTGCCGGATGCCATCCCATTGGCGGGAGGGTTGCCGGATGCCACCCCATTGGCGGGAGGGTTGCCGGATGCCATCCCATTGGCGGGAGGGGTCCCGGATGCCACCCCATTGGCGGGAGGGTTGCCGGATGCCATCCCATTGGCGGGAGGGTTGCCGGATGCCATCCCATTGGCAGGAGGGGTGCCGGATGCCATCCCATTGGCGGGAGGGGTCCCTTATGCCATCCCATTGCCCGGAGGGGTCCCGGATGCCACCCCATTGGCGGGAGGGTTGCCGGATGCCATCCCATTGGCGGGAGGGTTGCCGGATGCCATCCCATTGGCGGGAGGGGTGCCGGATGCCATCCCATTGGCGGGAGGGGTCCCGGATGCCACCCCATTGGCGGGAGGGTTGCCGGATGCCATCCCATTGGTGGGAGGGTTGCCGGATGCCATCCCATTGGCGGGAGGGTTGCCGGATGCCATCCCATTGGCGCTCAAAGATATACAGTACTGTGGCATCGCTACAGATGGGAGTAACCATGGTGCAGTGAAAATATTCCCAATCATAATCCAGTATTTTGACTGGAAGAAAGGTGGTGTACAATCAACATTGCTTGAGGTCAAAGACACACCTAATGAGACAGCCGAAACCATTGCAAACTACTTGATTGAAACATTGAGAAAAAACAATTTGTCAGACAAATGTATTGCATTTGCTGGTGACAATTGCAACACAAATTTCGGAGGAATCAGTCGTGATGAAGGGGGGAAAAATGTGTTTGCAAATTTGAAGAAGTTGCTGCAGAACAAGACTCTGGTCGGTGTGGGTTGCCCAGCACACATATTGAACAATTGTGTCCATCATGGTGCAGACACACTTGATGTTGAAGTTGAGAATATCATGTTCAAGATTTACCAGTACTTCCACATTTACACTGTGCGCACTGATAATTTGAAGGAGTACTGTGACTTTGTTGATATTGAATACAGAAAGCTCCTTTCCCACAGCAAGACACGATGGCTGTCATTATTCCCTGGAATTGAGAGGCTGCTGCAGATGTTTCCAGCATTAAAGGGATACTTTCTGTCCCAGGAAAAGCCACCCGCAATGATCAAGAGGTTTTTTGAAAATTAATTTAGTGAGATTTACCTTTGGCACATGCACTCACTCATGTGTGTATTCCACTCACGCATTCAAGAAATGGAAAAGGAGAAGAATTCGGGAGGGTTGCCGCATGCCATCCCATTGGCGGGAGGGTTGCCGGATGCCATCCCATTGGCGGGAGGGGTGCCGGATGCCATCCCATTGGCGGGAGGGGTGCCGGATGCCATCCCATTGGCGGGAGGGGTCCCGTATGCCATCCCATTGCCCGGAGGGGTCCCGGATGCCACCCCATTGGCGGGAGGGTTGCCGGATGCCATCCCATTAGCGGGAGGGTTGCCGGATGCCATCCCATTGGCGGGAGGGGTGCCGGATGCCAACCCATTGGCGGGAGGGGTCCCGGATGCCACCCCATTGGCGGGAGGGTTGCCGGATGCCATCCCATTGGCGGGAGGGTTGCCGGATGCCATCCCATTGGCGGGAGGGTTGCCGGATGCCATCCCATTGGCGCTCAAAGATATACAGTACTGTGGCATCGCTACAGATGGGAGTAACCATGGTGCAGTGAAAATATTCCCAATCATAATCCAGTATTTTGACTGGAAGAAAGGTGGTGTACAATCAACATTGCTTGAGGTCAAAGACACACCTAATGAGACAGCCGAAACCATTGCAAACTACTTGATTGAAACATTGAGAAAAAACAATTTGTCAGACAAATGTATTGCATTTGCTGGTGACAATTGCAACACAAATTTCGGAGGAATCAGTCGTGATGAAGGGGGGAAAAATGTGTTTGCAAATTTGAAAAAGTTGCTGCAGAACAAGACTCTGGTCGGTGTGGGTTGCCCAGCACACATATTGAACAATTGTGTCCATCATGGTGCAGACACACTTGATGTTGAAGTTGAGAATATCATGTTCAAGATTTACCAGTACTTCCACATTTACACTGTGCGCACTGAGAATTTGAAGGAGTACTGTGACTTTGTTGATATTGAATACAGAAAGCTCCTTTCCCACAGCAAGACACGATGGCTGTCATTATTCCCTGGAATTGAGAGGCTGCTGCAGATGTTTCCAGCATTAAAGGGATACTTTCTGTCCCAGGAAAAGCCACCCGCAATGATCAAGAGGTTTTTAGAAAATTAATTTAGTGAGATTTACTTTTGGCACATGCACTCACTCATGTGTGTATTCCACTCACGCATTCAAGAAATGGAAAAGGAGAAGAATTCCATTGTGGAAGTGTGTAACATCTTGCACAGTGTCCACACTATGCTTGAGGAACGCAAAAGAGAAACAACTTCATGTCCCTTAAAGTCCCGGATGCCACCCCATTGGCGGGAGGGTTGCCGAATGCCATCCCATTGGCGGGAGGGTTGCCGGATGCCATCCCATTGGCGGGAGGGTTGCCGCATGCCATCCCATTGGCGGGAGGGTTGCCGCATGCCATCCCATTGGCGGGAGGGTTGCCGCATGCCATCCCATTGGCGGGAGGGTTGCCGCATGCCATCCCATTTGCGGGAGGGGTCCCGGATGCCATCCCATTGCCGGGAGGGGTCCCGGATGCCACCCCATTTGCGGGAGGGTTGCCAGATGCCATCCCATTGGCGGGAGGGTTGCCGGATGCCATCCCATTGGCGGGAGGGGTGCCGGATGCCATCCCATTGGCGGGAGGGGTCCCGGATGCCACCCCATTGGCGGGAGGGTTGCCGGATGCCATCCCATTGGCGGGAGGGTTGCCGGATGCCATCCCATTGGCGGGAGGGGTGCCGGATGCCATCCCATTGGCGGGAGGGTTGCCGGATGCCATCCCATTGGCGGGAGGGTTGCCGGATGCCATCCCATTGGCGGGAGGGTTGCCGGATGCCATCCCATTGGCGGGAGGGGTGCCGGATGCCATCCCATTGGCGGGAGGGTTGCCGGATGCCATCCCATTGGCGGGAGGGGTGCCGGATGCCATCCCATTGGCGGGAGGGGTCCCGTATGCCATCCCATTGCCCGGAGGGGTCCCGGATGCCACCCCATTGGCGGGAGGGTTGCCGGATGCCATCCCATTGGCAGGAGGGTTGCCGGATGCCATCCCATTGGCGGGAGGGGTGCCGGATGCCAACCCATTGGCGGGAGGGGTCCCGGATGCCATCCCATTGGCGGGAGGGTTGCCGGATGCCATCCCATTGGCGCTCAAAGATATACAGTACTGTGGCATCGCTACAGATGGGAGTAACCATGGTGCAGTGAAAATATTCCCAATCATAATCCAGTATTTTGACTGGAAGAAAGGTGGTGTACAATCAACATTGCTTGAGGTCAAAGACACACCTAATGAGACAGCCGAAACCATTGCAAACTACTTGATTGAAACATTGAGAAAAAACAATTTGTCAGACAAATGTATTGCATTTGCTGGTGACAATTGCAACACAAATTTCGGAGGAATCAGTCGTGATGAAGGGGCGAAAAATGTGTTTGCAAATTTGAAGAAGTTGCTGCAGAACAAGACTCTGGTCGGTGTGGGTTGCCCAGCACACATCCCATTGGCGGGAGAGTTGCCGCATGCCATCCCATTGGCGGGAGGGTTGCCGCATGCCATCCCATTGCCGGGAGGGTTGCCGCATGCCATCCCATTGGCGGGAGGGGTCCCGTATGCCATCCCATTGCCGGGAGGGGTCCCGGATGCCACCCCATAGGCGGGAGGGTTGCCGCATGCCATCCCATTGGCGGGAGGGGTCCCGTATGCCATCCCATTGCCGGGAGGGGTCCCGGATGCCACCCCATTGGCGGGAGGGTTGCCGGATGCCACCCCATTGGCGGGAGGGTTGCCGGATGCCATCCCATTGGTGGGAGGGTTGCCGCGTGCCATCCCATTGGCGGGAGGGTTGCCGGATGCCATCCCATTGGCGGGAGGGGTGCCGGATGCCATCCCATTGCCGGGAGGGGTCCCGGATGCCACCCCATTGCCGGGAGGGGTCCCGGATGCCACCCCATTGGCGGGAGGGTTGCCGGATGCCATCCCATTGGCGGGAGGGTTGCCGGATGCCATCCCATTGGCTGGAGGGGTCCCGGATGCCACCCCATTGGTGGGAGGGTTGCCGGATGCCATCCCATTGGCGGGAGGGTTGCCGCATGCCATCCCATTGGCGGGAGGGTTGCCGGATGCCATCCCATTGGCGGGAGGGGTGCCGGATGCCATCCCATTGGCGGGAGGGGTGCCGGATGCCATCCCATTGGCGGGAGGGGTCCCGTATGCCATCCCATTGCCCGGAGGGATCCCGGATGCCACCCCATTGGCGGGAGGGTTGCCGGATGCCATCCCATTGGCGGGAGGGTTGCCGGATGCCATCCCATTGGCGGGAGGGGTGCCGGATGCCAACCCATTGGCGGGAGGGGTCCCGGATGCCACCCCATTGGCGGGAGGGTTGCCGGATGCCATCCCATTGGCGGGAGGGTTGCCGGATGCCATCCCATTGGCGGGAGGGTTGCCGGATGCCATCCCATTGGCGCTCAAAGATATACAGTACTGTGGCTGCAGAACAAGACTCTGGTCGGTGTGGGTTGCCCAGCACACATATTGAACAATTGTGTCCATCATGGTGCAGACACACTTGATGTTGAAGTTGAGAATATCATGTTCAAGATTTACCAGTACTTCCACATTTACACTGTGCGCACTGAGAATTTGAAGGAGTACTGTGACTTTGTTGATATTGAATACAGAAAGCTCCTTTCCCACAGCAAGACACGATGGCTGTCATTATTCCCTGGAATTGAGAGGCTGCTGCAGATGTTTCCAGCATTAAAGGGATACTTTCTGTCCCAGGAAAAGCCACCCGCAATGATCAAGAGGTTTTTTGAAAATTAATTTAGTGAGATTTACCTTTGGCACATGCACTCACTCATGTGTGTATTCCACTCACGCATTCAAGAAATGGAAAAGGAGAAGAATTCGGGAGGGTTGCCGCATGCCATCCCATTGGTGGGAGGGTTGCCGTATGCCATCCCATTGGCGAGAGGGGTGCCGGATGCCATCCCATTGGCGGGAGGGGTGCCGGATGCCATCCCATTGGCGGGAGGGGTCCCGTATGCCATCCCATTGCCCGGAGGGGTCCCGGATGCCACCCCATTGGCGGGAGGGTTGCCGGATGCCATCCCATTGGCGGGAGGGTTGCCGGATGCCATCCCATTGGCGGGAGGGGTGCCGGATGCCAACCCATTGGCGGGAGGGGTCCCGGATGCCACCCCATTGGCGGGAGGGTTGCCGGATGCCATCCCATTGGCGGGAGGGTTGCCGGATGCCATCCCATTGGCGGGAGGGTTGCCGGATGCCATCCCATTGGCGGGAGGGGTGCCGGATGCCAACCCATTGGCGGGAGGGGTCCCGGATGCCACCCCATTGGCGGGAGGGTTGCCGGATGCCATCCCATTGGCGGGAGGGTTGCCGGATGCCATCCCATTGGCGGGAGGGTTGCCGGATGCCATCCCATTGGCGCTCAAAGATATACAGTACTGTGGCATCGCTACAGATGGGAGTAACCATGGTGCAGTGAAAATATTCCCAATCATAATCCAGTATTTTGACTGGAAGAAAGGTGGTGTACAATCAACATTGCTTGAGGTCAAAGACACACCTAATGAGACAGCCGAAACCATTGCAAACTACTTGATTGAAACATTGAGAAAAAAAATTTGTCAGACAAATGTATTGCATTTGCTGGTGACAATTGCAACACAAATTTCGGAGGAATCAGTCGTGATGAAGGGGGGAAAAATGTGTTTGCAAATTTGAAGAAGTTGCTGCAGAACAAGACTCTGGTCGGTGTGGGTTGCCCAGCACACATATTGAACAATTGTGTCCATCATGGTGCAGACACACTTGATGTTGAAGTTGAGAATATCATGTTCAAGATTTACCAGTACTTCCACATTTACACTGTGCGCACTGAGAATTTGAAGGAGTACTGTGACTTTGTTGATATTGAATACAGAAAGCTCCTTTCCCACAGCAAGACACGATGGCTGTCATTATTCCCTGGAATTGAGAGGCTGCTGCAGATGTTTCCAGCATTAAAGGGATACTTTCTGTCCCAGGAAAAGCCACCCGCAATGATCAAGAGGTTTTTTGAAAATTAATTTAGTGAGATTTACCTTTGGCACATGCACTCACTCATGTGTGTATTCCACTGACGCATTCAAGAAATGGAAAAGGAGAAGAATTCGGGAGGGTTGCCGCATGCCATCCCATTGGCGGGAGGGTTGCCGGATGCCATCCCATTGGCGGGAGGGGTGCCGGATGCCATCCCATTGGCGGGAGGGGTGCCGGATGCCATCCCATTGGCGGGAGGGGTCCCGTATGCCATCCCATTGCCCGGAGGGGTCCCGGATGCCACCCCATTGGCGGGAGGGTTGCCGGATGCCATCCCATTAGCGGGAGGGTTGCCGGATGCCATCCCATTGGCGGGAGGGGTGCCGGATGCCAACCCATTGGCGGGAGGGGTCCCGGATGCCACCCCATTGGCGGGACGGTTGCCGGATGCCATCCCATTGGCGGGAGGGTTGCCGGATGCCATCCCATTGGCGGGAGGGTTGCCGGATGCCATCCCATTGGCGCTCAAAGATATACAGTACTGTGGCATCGCTACAGATGGGAGTAACCATGGTGCAGTGAAAATATTCCCAATCATAATCCAGTATTTTGACTGGAAGAAAGGTGGTGTACAATCAACATTGCTTGAGGTCAAAGACACACCTAATGAGACAGCCGAAACCATTGCAAACTACTTGATTGAAACATTGAGAAAAAACAATTTGTCAGACAAATGTATTGCATTTGCTGGTGACAATTGCAACACAAATTTCGGAGGAATCAGTCGTGATGAAGGGGGGAAAAATGTGTTTGCAAATTTGAAGAAGTTGCTGCAGAACAAGACTCTGGTCGGTGTGGGTTGCCCAGCACACATATTGAACAATTGTGTCCATCATGGTGCAGACACACTTGATGTTGAAGTTGAGAATATCATGTTCAAGATTTACCAGTACTTCCACATTTACACTGTGCGCACTGAGAATTTGAAGGAGTACTGTGACTTTGTTGATATTGAATACAGAAAGCTCCTTTCCCACAGCAAGACACGATGGCTGTCATTATTCCCTGGAATTGAGAGGCTGCTGCAGATGTTTCCAGCATTAAAGGGATACTTTCTGTCCCAGGAAAAGCCACCCGCAATGATCAAGAGGTTTTTTGAAAATTAATTTAGTGAGATTTACCTTTGGCACATGCACTCACTCATGTGTGTATTCCACTCACGCATTCAAGAAATGGAAAAGGAGAAGAATTCGGGAGGGTTGCCGCATGCCATCCCATTGGCGGGTGGGTTGCCGGATGCCATCCCATTGGCGGGAGGGGTGCCGGATGCCATTCCATTGGCGGGAGGGGTGCCGGATGCCATCCCATTGGCGGGAGGGGTCCCGTATGCCATCCCATTGCCCGGAGGGGTCCCGGATGCCACCCCATTGGCGGGAGGGTTGCCGGATGCCATCCCATTAGCGGGAGGGTTGCCGGATGCCATCCCATTGGCGGGAGGGGTGCCGGATGCCAACCCATTGGCGGGAGGGGTCCCGGATGCCACCCCATTGGCGGGAGGGTTGCCGGATGCCATCCCATTGGCGGGAGGGTTGCCGGATGCCATCCCATTGGCGGGAGGGTTGCCGGATGCCATCCCATTGGCGCTCAAAGATATACAGTACTGTGGCATCGCTACAGATGGGAGTAACCATGGTGCAGTGAAAATATTCCCAATCATAATCCAGTATTTTGACTGGAAGAAAGGTGGTGTACAATCAACATTGCTTGAGGTCAAAGACACACCTAATGAGACAGCCGAAACCATTGCAAACTACTTGATTGAAACATTGAGAAAAAACAATTTGTCAGACAAATGTATTGCATTTGCTGGTGACAATTGCAACACAAATTTTGGAGGAATCAGTCGTGATGAAGGGGGGAAAAATGTGTTTGCAAATTTGAAGAAGTTGCTGCAGAACAAGACTCTGGTCGGTGTGGGTTGCCCAGCACACATATTGAACAATTGTGTCCATCATGGTGCAGACACACTTGATGTTGAAGTTGAGAATATCATGTTCAAGATTTACCAGTACTTCCACATTTACACTGTGCGCACTGAGAATTTGAAGGAGTACTGTGACTTTGTTGATATTGAATACAGAAAGCTCCTTTCCCACAGCAAGACACGATGGCTGTCATTATTCCCTGGAATTGAGAGGCTGCTGCAGATGTTTCCAGCATTAAAGGGATACTTTCTGTCCCAGGAAAAGCCACCCGCAATGATCAAGAGGTTTTTTGAAAATTAATTTAGTGAGATTTACCTTTGGCACATGCACTCACTCATGTGTGTATTCCACTCACGCATTCAAGAAATGGAAAAGGAGAAGAATTCGGGAGGGTTGCCGCATGCCATCCCATTGGCGGGAGGGTTGCCGGATGCCATCCCATTGGCGGGAGGGGTGCCGGATGCCATCCCATTGGCGGGAGGGGTGCCGGATGCCATCCCATTGGCGGGAGGGGTCCCGTATGCCATCCCATTGCCCGGAGGGGTCCCGGATGCCACCCCATTGGCGGGAGGGTTGCCGGATGCCATCCCATTGGCGGGAGGGTTGCCGGATGCCATCCCATTGGCGGGAGGGGTGCCGGATGCCAACCCATTGGCGGGAGGGGTCCCGGATGCCACCCCATTGGCGGGAGGGTTGCCGGATGCCATCCCATTGGCGGGAGGGTTGCCGGATGCCATCCCATTGGCGGGAGGGTTGCCGGATGCCATCCCATTGGCGGGAGGGGTGCCGGATGCCAACCCATTGGCGGGAGGGGTCCCGGATGCCACCCCATTGGCGGGAGGGTTGCCGGATGCCATCCCATTGGCGGGAGGGTTGCCGGATGCCATCCCATTGGCGGGAGGGTTGCCGGATGCCATCCCATTGGCGCTCAAAGATATACAGTACTGTGGCATCGCTACAGATGGGAGTAACCATGGTGCAGTGAAAATATTCCCAATCATAATCCAGTATTTTGACTGGAAGAAAGGTGGTGTACAATCAACATTGCTTGAGGTCAAAGACACACCTAATGAGACAGCCGAAACCATTGCAAACTACTTGATTGAAACATTGAGAAAAAACAATTTGTCAGACAAATGTATTGCATTTGCTGGTGACAATTGCAACACAAATTTCGGAGGAATCAGTCGTGATGAAGGGGGGAAAAATGTGTTTGCAAATTTGAAGAAGTTGCTGCAGAACAAGACTCTGGTCGGTGTGGGTTGCCCAGCACACATATTGAACAATTGTGTCCATCATGGTGCAGACACACTTGATGTTGAAGTTGAGAATATCATGTTCAAGATTTACCAGTACTTCCACATTTACACTGTGCGCACTGAGAATTTGAAGGAGTACTGTGACTTTGTTGATATTGAATACAGAAAGCTCCTTTCCCACAGCAAGACACGATGGCTGTCATTATTCCCTGGAATTGAGAGGCTGCTGCAGATGTTTCCAGCATTAAAGGGATACTTTCTGTCCCAGGAAAAGCCACCCGCAATGATCAAGAGGTTTTTTGAAAATTAATTTAGTGAGATTTACCTTTGGCACATGCACTCACTCATGTGTGTATTCCACTCACGCATTCAAGAAATGGAAAAGGAGAAGAATTCGGGAGGGTTGCCGCATGCCATCCCATTGGCGGGAGGGTTGCCGGATGCCATCCCATTGGCGGGAGGGGTGCCGGATGCCATCCCATTGGCGGGAGAGGTGCCGGATGCCATCCCATTGGCGGGAGGGGTCCCGTATGCCATCCCATTGCCCGGAGGGGTCCCGGATGCCACCCCATTGGCGGGAGGGTTGCCGGATGCCATCCCATTAGCGGGAGGGTTGCCGGATGCCATCCCATTGGCGGGAGGGGTGCCGGATGCCAACCCATTGGCGGGAGGGGTCCCGGATGCCACCCCATTGGCGGGAGGGTTGCCGGATGCCATCCCATTGGCGGGAGGGTTGCCGGATGCCATCCCATTGGCGGGAGGGTTGCCGGATGCCATCCCATTGGCGCTCAAAGATATACAGTACTGTGGCATCGCTACAGATGGGAGTAACCATGGTGCAGTGAAAATATTCCCAATCATAATCCAGTATTTTGACTGGAAGAAAGGTGGTGTACAATCAACATTGCTTGAGGTCAAAGACACACCTAATGAGACAGCCGAAACCATTGCAAACTACTTGATTGAAACATTGAGAAAAAACAATTTGTCAGACAAATGTATTGCATTTGCTGGTGACAATTGCAACACAAATTTCGGAGGAATCAGTCGTGATGAAGGGGGGAAAAATGTGTTTGCAAATTTGAAGAAGTTGCTGCAGAACAAGACTCTGGTCGGTGTGGGTTGCCCAGCACACATATTGAACAATTGTGTCCATCATGGTGCAGACACACTTGATGTTGAAGTTGAGAATATCATGTTCAAGATTTACCAGTACTTCCACATTTACACTGTGCGCACTGAGAATTTGAAGGAGTACTGTGACTTTGTTGATATTGAATACAGAAAGCTCCTTTCCCACAGCAAGACACGATGGCTGTCATTATTCCCTGGAATTGAGAGGCTGCTGCAGATGTTTCCAGCATTAAAGGGATACTTTCTGTCCCAGGAAAAGCCACCCGCAATGATCAAGAGGTTTTTTGAAAATTAATTTAGTGAGATTTACTTTTGGCACATGCACTCACTCATGTGTGTATTCCACTCACGCATTCAAGAAATGGAAAAGGAGAAGAATTCCATTGTGGAAGTGTGTAACATCTTGCACAGTGTCCACACTATGCTTGAGGAACGCAAAAGAGAAACAACTTCATGTCCCTTAAAGTCCCGGATGCCACCCCATTGGCGGGAGGGTTGCCGGATGCCATCCCATTGGCGGGAGGGTTGCCGGATGCCATCCCATTGGCGGGAGGGGTGCCGGATGCCATCCCATTGGCGGGAGGGGTCCCGGATGCCACCCCATTGGCGGGAGGGTTGCCGGATGCCATCCCATTGGCGGGAGGGTTGCCGGATGCCATCCCATTGGTGGGAGGGTTGCCGCATGCCATCCCATTGGCGGGAGGGTTGCCGCATGCCATCCCATTGGCGGGAGGGGTCCCGGATGCCATCCCATTGCCCGGAGGGGTCCCGGATGCCACCCCATTGGCGGGAGGGTTGCCGGATGCCATCCCATTGGCGGGAGGGTTGCCGGATGCCATCCCATTGGCGGGAGGGGTGCCGGATGCCAACCCATTGGCGGGAGGGGTCCCGGATGCCACCCCATTGGCGGGAGGGTTGCCGGATGCCATCCCATTGGCGGGAGGGTTGCCGGATGCCATCCCATTGGCGGGAGGGTTGCCGGATGCCATCCCATTGGCGCTCAAAGATATACAGTACTGTGGCATCGCTACAGATGGGAGTAACCATGGTGCAGTGAAAATATTCCCAATCATAATCCAGTATTTTGACTGGAAGAAAGGTGGTGTACAATCAACATTGCTTGAGGTCAAAGACACACCTAATGAGACAGCCGAAACCATTGCAAACTACTTGATTGAAACATTGAGAAAAAACAATTTGTCAGACAAATGTATTGCATTTGCTGGTGACAATTGCAACACAAATTTCGGAGGAATCAGTCGTGATGAAGGGGGGAAAAATGTGTTTGCAAATTTGAAGAAGTTGCTGCAGAACAAGACTCTGGTCGGTGTGGGTTGCCCAGCACACATCCCATTGGCGGGAGGGTTGCCGCATGCCATCCCATTGGCGGGAGGGTTGCCGCATGCCATCCCATTGCCGGGAGGGTTGCCGCATGCCATCCCATTGGCGGGAGGGGTCCCGTATGCCATCCCATTGCCGGGAGGGGTCCCGGATGCCACCCCATTGGCGGGAGGGTTGCCGCATGCCATCCCATTGGCGGGAGGGGTCCCGTATGCCATCCCATTGCCGGGAGGGGTCCCGGATGCCACCCCATTGGCGGGAGGGTTGCCGGATGCCACCCCATTGGCGGGAGGGTTGCCGGATGCCATCCCATTGGCGGGAGGGGTGCCGGATGCCAACCCATTGGCGGGAGGGGTCCCGGATGCCACCCCATTGGCGGGAGGGTTGCCGGATGCCATCCCTTTGGCGGGAGGGTTGCCGGATGCCATCCCATTGGCGGGAGGGTTGCCGGATGCCATCCCATTGGCGCTCAAAGATATACAGTACTGTGGCATCGCTACAGATGGGAGTAACCATGGTGCAGTGAAAATATTCCCAATCATAATCCAGTATTTTGACTGGAAGAAAGGTGGTGTACAATCAACATTGCTTGAGGTCAAAGACACACCTAATGAGACAGCCGAAACCATTGCAAACTACTTGATTGAAACATTGAGAAAAAACAATTTGTCAGACAAATGTATTGCATTTGCTGGTGACAATTGCAACACAAATTTCGGAGGAATCAGTCGTGATGAAGGGGGGAAAAATGTGTTTGCAAATTTGAAGAAGTTGCTGCAGAACAAGACTCTGGTCGGTGTGGGTTGCCCAGCACACATCCCATTGGCGGGAGGGTTGCCGCATGCCATCCCATTGGCGGGAGGGTTGCCGCATGCCATCCCATTGCCGGGAGGGTTGCCGCATGCCATCCCATTGGCGGGAGGGGTCCCGTATGCCATCCCATTGCCGGGAGGGGTCCCGGATGCCACCCCATTGGCGGGAGGGTTGCCGCATGCTTCCCATTGGCGGGAGGGGTCCCGTATGCCATCCCATTGCCGGGAGGGGTCCCGGATGCCACCCCATTGGCGGGAGGGTTGCCGGATGCCACCCCATTGGCGGGAGGGTTGCCGGATGCCATCCCATTGGCGGGAGGGTTGCCGCGTGCCATCCCATTGGCGGGAGGGTTGCCGGATGCCATCCCATTGGCGGGAGGGGTCCCGGATGCCATCCCATTGCCGGGAGGGGTCCCGGATGCCACCCCATTGGCGGGAGGGTTGCCGGATGCCATCCCATTGGCGGGAGGGTTGCCGGATGCCATCCCATTGGCGGGAGGGGTCCCGGATGCCACCCCATTGGTGGGAGGGTTGCCGGATGCCATCCCATTGGCGGGAGGGTTGCCGCATGCCATCCCATTGGCGGGAGGGTTGCCGGATGCCATCCCATTGGCGGGAGGGGTGCCGGATGCCATCCCAT
Organism: Protomyctophum parallelum; assembly: GCF_964188405.1. Lineage (NCBI taxonomy): Eukaryota > Metazoa > Chordata > Actinopteri > Myctophiformes > Myctophidae > Protomyctophum > Protomyctophum parallelum. Next base: position 91,529 of record NC_139715.1, read on the forward strand.
TGGCGGGAGGGGTGCCGGATGCCATCCCATTGGCGGGAGGGGTCCCGTATGCCATCCCATTGCCCGGAGGGGTCCCGGATGCCACCCCATTGGCGGGAGGGTTGCCGGATGCCATCCCATTGGCGGGAGGGTTGCCGGATGCCATCCCATTGGCGGGAGGGGTGCCGGATGCCAACCCATTGGCGGGAGGGGTCCCGGATGCCACCCCATTGGCGGGAGGGTTGCCGGATGCCATCCCATTGGCGGGAGGGTTGCCGTATGCCATCCCATTGCCGGGAGGGTTGCCGCATGCCATCCCATTGGCGGGAGGGGTCCCGTATGCCATCCCATTGCCAGGAGGGGTCCCGGATGCCACCCCATTGGCGGGAGGGTTGCCGCATGCCATCCCATTGGCGGGAGGGGTCCCGTATGCCATCCCATTGCCGGGAGGGGTCCCGGATGCCACCCCATTGGCGGGAGGGTTGCCGGATGCCACCCCATTGGCGGGAGGGTTGCCGGATGCCATCCCATTGGCGGGAGGGTTGCCGCGTGCCATCCCATTGGCGGGAGGGTTGCCGGATGCCATCCCATTGGCGGGAGGGGTCCCGGATGCCATCCCATTGCCGGGAGGGGTCCCGGATGCCACCCCATTGGCGGGAGGGTTGCCGGATGCCATCCCATTGGCGGGAGGGTTGCCGGATGCCATCCCATTGGCGGGAGGGGTCCCGGATGCCATCCCATTGGCGGGAGGGTTGCCGGATGCCATCCCATTGGCGGGAGGGTTGCCGGATGCCATCCCATTGGCGGGAGGGGTGCCGGATGCCAACCCATTGGCGGGAGGGTTGCCGGATGCCATCCCATTGGCGGGAGGGTTGCCGGATGCCATCCCATTGGCGCTCAAAGATATACAGTACTGTGGCATCGCTACAGATGGGAGTAACCATGGTGCAGTGAAAATATTCCCAATCATAATCCAGTATTTTGACTGGAAGAAAGGTGGTGTACAATCAACATTGCTTGAGGTCAAAGACACACCTAATGAGACAGCCGAAACCATTGCAAACTACTTGATTGAAACATTGAGAAAAAACAATTTGTCAGACAAATGTATTGCATTTGCTGGTGACAATTGCAACACAAATTTCGGAGGAATCAGTCGTGATGAAGGGGGGAAAAATGTGTTTGCAAATTTGAAGAAGTTGCTGCAGAACAAGACTCTGGTCGGTGTGGGTTGCCCAGCACACATATTGAACAATTGTGTCCATCATGGTGCAGACACACTTGATGTTGAAGTTGAGAATATCATGTTCAAGATTTACCAGTACTTCCACATTTACACTGTGCGCACTGAGAATTTGAAGGAGTACTGTGACTTTGTTGATATTGAATACAGAAAGCTCCTTTCCCACAGCAAGACACGATGGCTGTCATTATTCCCTGGAATTGAGAGGCTGCTGCAGATGTTTCCAGCATTAAAGGGATACTTTCTGTCCCAGGAAAAGCCACCCGCAATGATCAAGAGGTTTTTTGAAAATTAATTTAGTGAGATTTACCTTTGGCACATGCACTCACTCATGTGTGTATTCCACTCACGCATTCAAGAAATGGAAAAGGAGAAGAATTCCATTGTGGAAGTGTGTAACATCTTGCACAGTGTCCACACTATGCTTGAGGAACGCAAAAAGGAAACAACTTCATGTCCCTTAAAGTCCCGGATGCCACCCCATTGGCGGGAGGGTTGCCGGATGCCATCCCATTGGCGGGAGGGTTGCCGGATGCCATCCCATTGGCAGGAGGGTTGCCGGATGCCATCCCATTGGCGGGAGGGTTGCCGGATGCCATCCCATTGGCGGGAGGGGTGCCGGATGCCATCCCATTGGCGGGAGGGTTGCCGGATGCCATCCCATTGGCGGGAGGGTTGCCGGATGCCATCCCATTGGCGGGAGGGTTGCCGGATGCCATCCCATTGGCGGGAGGGGTGCCGGATGCCATCCCATTGGCGGGAGGGTTGCCGGATGCCATCCCATTGGCGGGAGGGGTGCCGGATGCCATCCCATTGGCGGGAGGGGTCCCGTATGCCATCCCATTGCCCGGAGGGGTCCCGGATGCCACCCCATTGGCGGGAGGGTTGCCGGATGCCATCCCATTGGCGGGAGGGTTGCCGGATGCCATCCCATTGGCGGGAGGGGTGCCGGATGCCAACCCATTGGCGGGAGGGGTCCCGGATGCCACCCCATTGGCGGGAGGGTTGCCGGATGCCATCCCATTGGCGGGAGGGTTGCCGGATGCCATCCCATTGGCGGGAGGGTTGCCGGATGCCATCCCATTGGCGCTCAAAGATATACAGTACTGTGGCATCGCTACAGATGGGAGTAACCATGGTGCAGTGAAAATATTCCCAATCATAATCCAGTATTTTGACTGGAAGAAAGGTGGTGTACAATCAACATTGCTTGAGGTCAAAGACACACCTAATGAGACAGCCGAAACCATTGCAAACTACTTGATTGAAACATTGAGAAAAAACAATTTGTCAGACAAATGTATTGCATTTGCTGGTGACAATTGCAACACAAATTTCGGAGGAATCAGTCGTGATGAAGGGGGGAAAAATGTGTTTGCAAATTTGAAGAAGTTGCTGCAGAACAAGACTCTGGTCGGTGTGGGTTGCCCAGCACACATATTGAACAATTGTGTCCATCATGGTGCAGACACACTTGATGTTGAAGTTGAGAATATCATGTTCAAGATTTACCAGTACTTCCACATTTACACTGTGCGCACTGAGAATTTGAAGGAGTACTGTGACTTTGTTGATATTGAATACAGAAAGCTCCTTTCCCACAGCAAGACACGATGGCTGTCATTATTCCCTGGAATTGAGAGGCTGCTGCAGATGTTTCCAGCATTAAAGGGATACTTTCTGTCCCAGGAAAAGCCACCCGCAATGATCAAGAGGTTTTTTGAAAATTAATTTAGTGAGATTTACCTTTGGCACATGCACTCACTCATGTGTGTATTCCACTCACGCATTCAAGAAATGGAAAAGGAGAAGAATTCCATTGTGGAAGTGTGTAACATCTTGCACAGTGTCCACACTATGCTTGAGGAACGCAAAAAGGAAACAACTTCATGTCCCTTAAAGTCTCGGATGCCACCCCATTGGCGGGAGGGTTGCCGGATGCCATCCCATTGGCGGGAGGGTTGCCGGATGCCATCCCATTGGCAGGAGGGTTGCCGGATGCCATCCCATTGGCGGGAGGGTTGCCGGATGCCATCCCATTGGCGGGAGGGGTGCCGGATGCCATCCCATTGGCGGGAGGGTTGCCGGATGCCATCCCATTGGCGGGAGGGTTGCCGGATGCCATCCCATTGGCGGGAGGGTTGCCGGATGCCATCCCATTGGCGGGAGGGGTGCCGGATGCCATCCCATTGGCGGGAGGGTTGCCGGATGCCATCCCATTGGCGGGAGGGGTGCCGGATGCCATCCCATTGGCGGGAGGGGTCCCGTATGCCATCCCATTGCCCGGAGGGGTCCCGGATGCCACCCCATTGGCGGGAGGGTTGCCGGATGCCATCCCATTGGCGGGAGGGTTGCCGGATGCCATCCCATTGGCGGGAGGGGTGCCGGATGCCAACCCATTGGCGGGAGGGGTCCCGGATGCCACCCCATTGGCGGGAGGGTTGCCGGATGCCATCCCATTGGCGGGAGGGTTGCCGGATGCCATCCCATTGGCGGGAGGGTTGCCGGATGCCATCCCATTGGCGCTCAAAGATATACAGTACTGTGGCATCGCTACAGATGGGAGTAACCATGGTGCAGTGAAAATATTCCCAATCATAATCCAGTATTTTGACTGGAAGAAAGGTGGTGTACAATCAACATTGCTTGAGGTCAAAGACACACCTAATGAGACAGCCGAAACCATTGCAAACTACTTGATTGAAACATTGAGAAAAAACAATTTGTCAGACAAATGTATTGCATTTGCTGGTGACAATTGCAACACAAATTTCGGAGGAATCAGTCGTGATGAAGGGGGGAAAAATGTGTTTGCAAATTTGAAGAAGTTGCTGCAGAACAAGACTCTGGTCGGTGTGGGTTGCCCAGCACACATATTGAACAATTGTGTCCATCATGGTGCAGACACACTTGATGTTGAAGTTGAGAATATCATGTTCAAGATTTACCAGTACTTCCACATTTACACTGTGCGCACTGAGAATTTGAAGGAGTACTGTGACTTTGTTGATATTGAATACAGAAAGCTCCTTTCCCACAGCAAGACACGATGGCTGTCATTATTCCCTGGAATTGAGAGGCTGCTGCAGATGTTTCCAGCATTAAAGGGATACTTTCTGTCCCAGGAAAAGCCACCCGCAATGATCAAGAGGTCTTTTGAAAATTAATTTAGTGAGATTTACCTTTGGCACATGCACTCACTCATGTGTGTATTCCACTCACGCATTCAAGAAATGGAAAAGGAGAAGAATTCCATTGTGGAAGTGTGTAACATCTTGCACAGTGTCCACACTATGCTTGAGGAACGCAAAAGAGAAACAACTTCATGTCCCTTAAAGTCCCGGATGCCACCCCATTGGCGGGAGGGTTGCCGGATGCCACCCCATTGGCGGGAGGGTTGCCGGATGCCATCCCATTGGCGGGAGGGTTGCCGGATGCCATCCCATTGGCGGGAGGGTTGCCGGATGCCATCCCATTGGCGGGAGGGGTGCCGGATGCCATCCCATTGGCGGGAGGGTTGCCGGATGCCATCCCATTGGCGGGAGGGTTGCCGGATGCCATCCCATTGGCGGGAGGGTTGCCGGATGCCATCCCATTGGCGGGAGGGGTGCCGGATGCCATCCCATTGGCGGGAGGGTTGCCGGATGCCATCCCATTGGCGGGAGGGGTCCCGTATGCCATCCCATTGCCCGGAGGGGTCCCGGATGCCACCCCATTGGCGGGAGGGTTGCCGGATGCCATCCCATTGGCGGGAGGGTTGCCGGATGCCATCCCATTGGCGGGAGGGTTGCCGCATGCCATCCCATTGGCGGGAGGGTTGCCGGATGCCATCCCATTGGCGGGAGGGGTGCCGGATGCCATCCCATTGGCGGGAGGGGTGCCGGATGCCATCCCATTGGCGGGAGGGGTCCCGGATGCAACCCCATTGGCGGGAGGGTTGCCGGATGCCATCCCATTGGCGGGAGGGTTGCCGGATGCCATCCCATTGGCGGGAGGGGTGCCGGATGCCAACCCATTGGCGGGAGGGGTCCCGGATGCCACCCCATTGGCGGGAGGGTTGCCGGATGCCATCCCATTGGCGGGAGGGTTGCCGGATGCCATCCCATTGGCGCTCAAAGATATACAGTACTGTGGCATCGCTACAGATGGGAGTAACCATGGTGCAGTGAAAATATTCCCAATCATAATCCAGTATTTTGACTGGAAGAAAGGTGGTGTACAATCAACATTGCTTGAGGTCAAAGACACACCTAATGAGACAGCCGAAACCATTGCAAACTACTTGATTGAAACATTGAGAAAAAAAAATTGTCAGACAAATGTATTGCATTTGCTGGTGACAATTGCAACACAAATTTCGGAGGAATCAGTCGTGATGAAGGGGGGAAAAATGTGTTTGCAAATTTGAAGAAGTTGCTGCAGAACAAGACTCTTGTCGGTGTGGGTTGCCCAGCACACATATCGAACAATTGTGTCCATCATGGTGCAGACACACTTGATGTTGAAGTTGAGAATATCATGTTCAAGATTTACCAGTACTTCCACATTTACACTGTGCGCACTGAGAATTTGAAGGAGTACTGTGACTTTGTTGATATTGAATACAGAAAGCTCCTTTCCCCCAGCAAGACACGATGGCTGTCATTATTCCCTGGAATTGAGAGGCTGCTGCAGATGTTTCCAGCATTAAAGGGATACTTTCTGTCCCAGGAAAAGCCACCCGCAATGATCAAGAGGTTTTTTGAAAATTAATTTAGTGAGATTTACCTTTGGCACATGCACTCACTCATGTGTGTATTCCACTCACGCATTCAAGAAATGGAAAAGGAGAAGAATTCCATTGTGGAAGTGTGTAACATCTTGCACAGTGTCCACACTATGCTTGAGGAACGCAAAAGAGAAACAACTTCATGTCCCTTAAAGTCCCGGATGCCACCCCATTGGCGGGAGGGTTGCCGGATGCCATCCCATTGGCGGGAGGGTTGCCGGATGCCATCCCATTGGCGGGAGGGTTGCCGGATGCCATCCCATTGGCGGGAGGGGTCCCGGATGCCACCCCATTGGCGGGAGGGTTGCCGGATGCCATCCCATTGGCGGGAGGGTTGCCGGATGCCATCCCATTGGCGGGAGGGGTGCCGGATGCCATCCCATTGGCGGTAGGGGTCCCGGATGCCACCCCATTGGCGGGAGGGTTGCCGGATGCCATCCCATTGGCGGGAGGGTTGCCGGATGCCATCCCATTGCCCGGAGGGGTCCCGTATGCCATCCCATTGCCCGGAGGGGTCCCGGATGCCACCCCATTGGCGGGAGGGGTCCCGGATGCCACCCCAAGCACCCCAGAAAGTGAAAATTGTCACCACGAGCAGAAACCAGCAGTGCAAGAAACCTTTAAAAAGCATGTTCGGTGCCTCACAGCCCATTTCTTGAAGAGAGTCAGGATCTCCTTGTGCTTGACTCTAAAGACATCATGAGTTCACCAGTTGCAGACACAGTAAGGAAAGTGGAGTCCCTTGGTGCACAACAGTACAAGACCTTTGTGGAAGAACGCCTGGAGCAGCAAACAAAGCCAGTCACAGATCCCCTGCCCAAGAACAAATTGCCTCTATCCAGCTGCCCACCAGTGAAAACACAGTCGAAGCAGAAGATACAACTTGAAGCACTGAAGCGTGATTGCCATCTCTACTCACGGCTGTATGTGGCTTGCCAAACTCGTGATGGTGATCTGGATCAGTTCTTCAGCCACGAAAACCAGGAAGCACCACCATCTTTATCTCAAGGAGGGAAGATGCGGCTTGGTACAAAAGCAGACCTCTTGCACTGCATAATGATTGATGACACTGACTCACAACCTGCTCCTGTGGTTGATGCTGTGTTCCTTGATGGTGCAGCTGTGGTCCAGATGCTGAATCCTGGTACAGCAAAGACCTTCCAGGACTATGCAGATAGTGTCTTTATGCCATATGTAAAATCCCAGCTTGAGAAAACAAAGCGTCTTGATATTGTCTGGGATATCTATATCCCAGATAGTCTGAAAGGAACCACCCGACAGAAGAGAGGGAAGGGAATCAGGAGACGGGTGATGCCTACCACTGCACTGCCAAAGCATTGGAAAGACTTCCTGCGTGTTGATGATAACAAAACAGAATTGTTTGGATTCCTCTCTCAGCAAGTCATTTCCATCGCAGTAGCTGAGAGAAAAGAAGTTTACGCAACCAATGGCAAAATGGTGATCTGTACTCCTGCCCAGTGTGACATAACAAATCTCACCCCATGTTCTCACGAGGAAGCAGACACACGCTTGCTTTTGCATGTGTCAGATGCTGTTCAGAAGGGTTGCAAGAAGGTGACTATTCGTACTGTTGACACCGATGTTGTCGTCCTGGCCGTGGCCATGTTTAGGAAGATCAAGCCAGAGGAAATGTGGATTGCTCTTGGTAGTGGAACCACCTCAGATATATTGGTGTTCATCAAATAGCCAACAAGTTGGGTCCAAGTACCTGTGCTGCTCTCCCATTGTTCCACGCACTCACGGGATGTGACACAGTCTCAGCGTTTGCTGGAAGAGGAAAGAAAACAGCATGGCAGACTTGGAAGGCTTTCCCTGAAGTTACTGATGCTTTTGATGAGCTCCTGCAGATGCAGAGTAATTTGAGTGAGCTGTCCAAGTCACGATTGGAGCGCTTTGTCGTACTGATGTATGACAGGACAAGTGAAACCACACAGGTAAATGAAGCTAGGAAACAGCTCTTCACTCAGAAATCCAGAGCTCCGGAGAACATGCCACCAACGAAGGCTGCACTAGAGCAACACATCAAACGGGCCACCTATCAGGCCAATGTTTGGTGCAAAGCCTTGGAACCTGACCCTCAGCTAGTGTTGTAGTCGAGACCACCTTAAGCGAGACCAAGACAAGACCAAGACCTAGGACGGTCGAGACCAAGACCGAGACCAAGACCGATGCGAGCCTAGGGGGCCGAGACCAAGACCAAGACCTGGAGGGTCGAGACCGAGACCGAGACCAAGACCGATGCGAGCCTAGGGGGGCCGAGACCAAGACCAAGACCAAGACCTGGAGGGTCGAGACCGAGACCAAGACCAAGACCGCTGCTAGCCTAGGGGGCCGAGACCAAGACCAAGACCAAGACCTGGAGGGCCGAGACCGAGACCAAGACCAAGACCTAGGAGGGTCGAGACCGAGACCAAGACCAAGACCATTTTTCCCTCTTATTTGATAGGTAGTATTATTAGGTACAGATAACAATCTTGATCTGAAAACTGCAAATAGATTTTACTTTGGAACAGCTCAAAATTAGGTATACTTGTCTACACAGCATGATTCATTCAAATATTTGACAGATGACGGGAAAACGTGGATGTTGTTCCTGACGTCTCAGAGTATGATTTTCCACAAAACTTGCACTTTGCACTGTGCTTTTTCCCCCCATTAACCTTGCAAATGTAATCTTTGTGTTCCACAAAGCCAAACCTTATAATAGCCGAATTTAATTCGGCTGGTCATCAATAAGAATAAGATGTCGGCTAATAGCCGACATCTTATTCTTATTGATGACCAGTACGTTTGTTGTACACACACAATTAAACCATGTGCATTGCGCATGCACTGAATTAACCTGTGAACTGTGACCTCACCTGTCACACTGTCCGGGTGTCCGTCACTGTCAGATTGACAGTTTCCGACCAAAACCTTTCAGATTAATGGCTATATGGGCTATGGCTCACCTTCAAATTAAAACAATAGTTTATTAGTTGGTTTTGGTTGCTGCTGTTTGAGCCTTGTAGTAAATAAATCGGTAGTGAACCAACAATGAGGCATGCATTCACGTTATACAACAAAGGATTTGCTCATGATCGTTTTTATTATAGCCTGACAGGCTGACATGATCACATAAGGTGGACGATGGATGGATTTTACTTTCTTTAGGTATAGATGTAACGTCAGACCGGTGGTGGTTCTTTACTCTTCTCATGATGAAACTGACCCGAGGCGAGGCTTCATATGTCGCGGTCGCGCTGCTGTGCAACGCGTTGTGAGTTGTAGATTGGCTATTTTCAGATCAGTATTCAGATCACCGCTCAACCTCGTTTATTAAAACGACTACAGGCTACAACTTACAACACAACACACATTATTAAAAAAACCCGGAAAGCTTGCAGTCTTGCACTGTTGGTAGACAATATTGAAATTAGAGATGAGTCGGTCATGAACGAACGAATCAAAAGAACTAGTTCTTTTTGGTGAACGAAACCGATCCGGTCACTTCCGTGAACGATCCGTTCTTCGTCCGTTCGCAATGACGGGGATTCGCCCGGCGCTGCATGAACTCTCCGCCTCCCAGCCGACACTTTATTTATTTATGCCCATTTTGCCTGAGGCTGATATAATTTCATGATAGAATGAATCAAATCCATCATAATTAATAACATCAACATGTGCTCTTCTTTGGACCTATATGAACGTCATGCAGCGCTGTCTTTAATTTATGTGAATGCCTGAATGGGCTCCTCTCACTCTCTGTCCTTGCGATCGGGTGATCGGATTTTGCATCTCGTCTCGAGTGGTCTCGGTGGGAGAAGAGACCCGAGACAATTGGTCCGAGATCAAGACAAGACCGAGACAAATGAGGGGCGAGACCGAGACGAGACGACAAGACAAAAAAAGGCGAGAAGCGCGAGAACGAGACAAGACCGAGACAAATGAGGAGCGAGAACGAGACGAGACCACAAGACAAAAAAAGGCGAGAAGCGCGAGAACGAGACAAGACCGAGACAAATGAGGAGCGAGAACGAGACGAGACCACAAGATAAAAAAGGCGTGAAGCGCCGAGACCGAGACAAGACCGAGACCACGAAAATTTGGTCTTGAGACTGGTCTCGAGACGAGACCATGTCTCGAGAACTACAACACTACTAGCTGCCAAGCCCTTCTGATTGGGGCTGGGTGAAAGAAGAATTGGGATGGCAGCCACTGTGGACCACCCTTCCAGAAGCCTCACAGAGCTGCTATGAACTGATACATTGTGGTTGCAAGAAAGGGTGCACGAAGCGATGCAAGTGCAAAAGGTCTGCCCTCAAGTGTACTGCCCTTTGTTCATGCTCAGGAGACTGTTAGGCCTCTCTAATAATGTCATTGCATGGTAAACACTCTTTACTGCAAATATATTATTTACTGCAGATATGTTAAGAAGAGATGTCAAATGCTCAATCCAATTGAACACAAATGGTTGAAAATCCGATTTTTGTGTCTGTTTATGTGAGGTGTTTGTGTGACCTAATGACCCATGAAACCCAATTGACATACCTCCTACTGTTAATTTAACCTATTAAAGCAATTTGATGATGACTAGTGGGTTCCAGAACTCTTCTTATTGATATACTGTCTTTGTGCCTGCAAAAAAGGTTAAAATGCATGTTTTTGACAACCCGATATGTGTACAGCCTCTAACGAGTTACAGACATCAACTCAGAAGTGGTTCCACGTCTGAAAACAAACTTCATAGTATATAGAGACACTGTAGAAAGTTTCATGCTTTAGTCATAAAAGAAGAGATGTCAAATGCTCAATCCAATTGAACACAAATGGTTGAAAATCAGATTTTTGTGTCTGTGTTTATGTGAGGTGTTTGTGTGACCTAATGACCCATGAAACCCAATTGACATATCTCCTACTGTTAATTTAACCTATTAAAGCAATTTGATGATGACTAGTGGGTTCCATAACTCTTCTTATTGATATACTGTCTTTGTGCCTGCAAAAAAGGGAAAAATGCATGTTTTTGACAACCCGATATGTGTACAGTATGTGTACAGCCTCTAACGACTTACAGCCATCAACTCAGAAGTGGTTCCACGTCTGAAAACAAACCTTTAGGTGTGTAGATGATATGCTGAAAGTTTCATGCTTTAGTCATAAAATGCACAATAGGTTTGCTTATCTGCCATACTACAAGAGGTGGGCTAACGGTCATAATTTCATAATCGCGCCACCCCTACGATAAAGTAGTGGTACCGGCAGTGTTGTTTTTGTAGACTAAAATTAAGACAATTTATTTTTATTCGCGACCTTATTCTTCCGGTCATGACCCACAGCTTCCCGAAACGTATAAAAGGTTAACCCATGTTGACCTGGTTAACCCGTTGACCTGGGAACCATTCTACAAAATGTTTTCTAAATCCTGACAGTAATCTGAAAAATCCTATGTTTCAAACATTTTCACGTCAAGGACCCCCAAGATTATATGTAATTGGCCGCCGACCCCCATCTGAAAATATGTAATTGCAGGAAATAAACAATCAATAATGGGGATAAGTCAGGCGTAATACACAGTAGGCAATACAACGAGTAGGATATATAGGAAAGCAGACTTACATTAATGCATCATTCAGTATACAGGCACATAGGAGTTGTGGTGCTGCAAGCACCTCTCAGTGAGAGACAAATGTTTGTATGCTGCCTAGTTAGGCCTACTGTATATATATCCCTCAGGTGTGCAGATTATCAGCCCTGCCCACACCACAAACAGGCAACCTGCTACTGCTCCGCCCGCTTGTAGCGCGGCACTATGAGCTTGTGGATCTGCTATTTTTCAATAGCTAAAGTATAATTGATGCTTAAAACACCAAAAGGGGTCCAGAATGGGTTAAATGAGCATTTGTATAGCAACACAAATTGACATTAATACAACATTACCCTCAGTTAAGTATTGAATTAAAGCTGCAATGAATACACAGGCCATTCAGAAAAAGTTACATCCAACCAACTATCCAACCAACAGCAGAGACAGTTTTTAAATGAGATGGACATGTATATGATAGAAAACATTAAAAGCATCTTAACACTGGTGAAATAGTGAATTTCATATTTAATGTAAACATACAGCAGGACTAAGGTGAGGCAGGTCAGCAGGTTACAGCGCTGTAGGGCTTCGAACCCCTTATCCAGGCAGAAGCTCGGACCGTACAATACCAGCGCTTTCTTTTGCTTTGCAACACCATGTCTTTACTTGCATGTGAATTCAGAAATATAAGATAGCCGATCTACAATATATCCTAATAATTAACCCTATAACCTTAACCCAATTTGCTATTGTACATGGTCATTACAGGTCAATCGGTAAACAATGAAGGAAAGCTGTGTTGGTGCTTGATCAAGGCAGGCTAGTCTTATCATATTTTATACCTTTTCACCCACAGCGCCTGGAGCAACCACTTGGACTCAAGCTGGCGTCTCATCAGCCGTGGTCGCCTGGAGGACGGTTTCCTGTTGCGAGACGCAGAAACATCCAATGATTCAAGATTACAACATTGACAGTCCAGGTTTGTGCATCAGCAGATGTTTTATTTTATCATGCAAGTAAGGACATGTTAGCATGGCCAAAACGATCACCGGTAGAAGGTACTTTCAGGTGTCTGAAACGGGGTTCAAGTCCCTGCAGTGATAGAAGGCTTAATGTTTTACAGCATGTCCTGCTTGTGTGTTTATTACATGAAATGTTATCATAAGTCATAATAGTACCCGAAAGCACAAACTATTTGTAATTGCAACATATACCACTTGGTTCTGAGTTCTCTTTCACAGTACGCTTTGCACAATCCCGGGCGCGAACCCTGGACCTCTCGTGGATGTCAGATGTACGCTTTGCACAATCCCGGGCTCGAACCCTGGACCTCTCGTGGATGTCAGATTTAATGAGATGTAAATTTGAACACAGGTATGCAACTCTGGCGACCTTGGACACTCCCATATGCTAATCTGGCCAACGGAGACCGAGCGGAGAACCTCAGCCAATCGCCTCGCGCGGTGATTGCACTACTGTACGGCTCAGCTCGCAGAGCGGGCCTGCCCCTCCAGTGTTGTTTCCCCCAGGCTGATCATTCTTTTGTGATCAGAACGACAAGAAATAAGTAGGCTATGTATGAATATGAGACAAGATGATATACATTCGGATTTGGATTTCTGGAGTATTAACCAACACATTTTCCTAATGTATAAATAAGAAATAAAAATATACATGAAATGTAGCCTATGCTAGCACACACACATAACTGAAGGATTACAGGGAAGTAAAGAGCCATCCTTTTATTTTATTTCATTTTATTTTTTTATGCTGTCCACTACCACTGCTCATTAAGCTGTTTATTTAAATTGAACACATATTGCTGTATGTACATATTTATGTAATACTCTTCTTTTTTTTATATGAATGATCAAATCTTCAAATGTATTGACAGATGAATTGCTATAGCATACAAAGGGCCCTATTTTGCGTGTCCTAAGTACCAGGTCTCGTGACTTAACTTAACCCATTCTGACCTGAGATCAGATTCATACGAGGTTTCCACTGGACACACACTGGTCTGATTAACCCATTCGGTCAGAATGGGTTAATCAGACCAGTGTGTGTCCAGTGGAAACCTCGTATGAATCTGATACAGATTAAGGAGGTCAGATTAAAAAAATGTGAGTCGTTCTTCGATTTTTCAAAAATAGCAGACCTACAAGCTCTTAGCGCGCCACTCGGTGGCGTACAGAAGACATGCAGAATAGGGCCCAAAATGTCCAAGACTGAAAAATGTATTTCTCTAAAGCATATGGTCCAGCTTACCAGAACAAATGTAGTAATAAGATAATATTTGAGCTATCTTTGTTTTACTTGTAATTGTAAGTAGGCTAGATGAAATTAATTTTCCAGACTTCAAAGTAGGGCTTTCACTTCTAGTCATCTGTACCCTACTAGTTGACTAGTTGCCTAGTTTACTAGTCGACTAGTTGTTTAACTACCTATTATGTAAACAATATTTTTTAAATAAATATCTGTACTTTTTTTTTCTTATCAACTAGTCAACTAGTACCAACAAGGTCGACTAGTTGAATAGTCGACTATAGTTGCTTAAAGCCCTACTTAAAAGTAGCTTTGCTTTATTTTATTTTGTATTTGTATGCCAGCCATCCTAAAGAATGTACACGGAAGTAAAACTGTGACTGTGAACTGTAATTGCATTTGTATACAGTAGGCTATATACAGTTTTCTTGGCTGTCTGGAGACGTAAATGTCTCACTATAAGTGATGAGATAAAATGTATCAAATATGTTATTACCCTGTCCAGATTGTAAAGGTGGTTGCACACTGGTGCTTTTTTTTCTTTCTTTTTTGCTGAGTTCTGCGGATCCGACAGTAGTAGGCTATCACTAGCTGTCAGCCTTTATGTCACCAGCACCCCACTAGACCTCACTAGACACTACAGTAGAAAGTAGTAGGCTATCACTAGCTGTCAGCCTGCATGTCATTAGCACCCCACTAGACTAGACCTCACTAGACAGTAGAAGGCTATCACTAGCTGTCAACCTGTCACCAACACCCCACTAGACCTCACTAGACAGTATAAATGAGTAGGCTATCACTAGCTGTCAGCCTGCATGTCATTAGCACCCCACTAGACCTCACTAGACAGTAGAAAGTAGTAGGCTATCACTAGCTGTCAGCCTGCATGTCACCAACACCCCACTAGACCTCACTAGACAGTAGAAAGTAGTAGGCTATCACTAGCTGTCAGCCTGCATGTCATTAGCACCCCACTAGACCTCACTAGACAGTAGAAGGCTCTCACTAGCTATCAACCTGTCTCCAACACCCCACTAGACCTCTAGTGTGGTACGATGCGTCAAAAAAACTGCTCCCGTAGGATTTTTGTGCTAAAATTGATTTTTTTGCAGATCTTGGTTCTATAGAGTCCAAACTATGAGAAAATGATGGGGGTTCAAATTTTCCTGACCCCCACCCCGTTTCTGGGGGGGTCATCTATTTGGGACCTCCCAGAACAGTATGCCAGCCAGTTAATGTCCGATTTTCATAATATTAGAATTGTTTTGTATGTTTCTGAGTTGATTTCTTAAACTTTTAAAGTGGTCAGAAGAATCTTTTTTGACTTTTGGTAGGGGTGCTTCCTCACCTGGGACCTCCCGGACTGACCTCTGGGCCTATAAGTTCTCATTAAATTCCTCGCTCTGCTCCTGTTCCAGAATAACGTCAAATTAGATCATAAATGAAGCATAAAAGTATTTGTAGCTGGGCTCTGATATAAAAAAAATAGTAGTAGCCAATACCAGGGATCTTCCACAGGGGGCCCATGACCCCTAAGGGGTCTTCAGAGTTACTATACAGGGGCCCACCAAATCATTGTGGGATAGGAACTTTTATTATTTTTTTACATTAAAGGTATTATGACATGATTTATAACATAATTTTAACAACATTAAAAGTCTTGGCCATGGTCCTTCAAACGTGTCTAAAAAGTTTGAACACTCAACTCCACTCCAGTATTTTTTTTTTCTCGTTTTTGTGTATGTCTAATCTTCATCCTGAAAAGCCATGGAAAAACACATTATTTTAGCCTGTAGATGTCGGTAATTCCCCCTTTCCTGTCAACCCAAGATGCGCTACTTTGACAACTTGGTAGGAAGTCATCGTCAAAAATAAAAGAGTCATCTAGGCCAGTTGGTATCCAGTGTAAGGACTTGTGTTGATTGACACAGCCAACAACAGAGCAGATTGATTTTTCTCTAGAAGCCATTATTAGTAAGTATTACAAAGAAACAAAGTCGCGATCACAATGAGGAAGCGGAGAAGAGAGGGTAGGCACTAGGCAGGGAGCAGAGGGGAGGGGGCGGAGCTTTAGCGGAGATCTACGTATATCTCTGCCGTCCAACCAGATGAGACATTTTTGCATAATTATTCACAGAAGTCCAGAAAGCAGAGAATACACTGAATGTTCAAACTTCGTTTTTTTTTGGTGACATTGATGTCAAGAAAAGCCAAAAAAGCCAAAAAATCTACAAAAATGTGTTTTAAATGTCACAATCCCTTTAAACCACTTGAACCATAGCATCCCTTTTCCAAGGAGAACTTTAGCCAACAATAGCTGATCTACAAGGTTGTAGTTTGAGCTTGTAGATCAGCTATTTTCAAAGTAAGGTGCAAATATTGCTGCTAAATAAAGATCAGCCAAGGTGGGATGATTGGAATCAGTAGAGATGAGACTCTCTAGACCGACTAGTCACTATCACACCTCATCTTTCTGGTCTAGTGAATCAGTACCTCAACATCTTTCCAAAAGCTTCCAGGTCTTCAAGGAAAGAACATTATCAGCTCTCAGGAGAGATTGCATTGAGGTCAAGAGAAAATGCTCTCAAGCAATGTAAATTGATTGAGTTGCACTGTGGAGGCAATCTGTTCAAAGAGAACACACCATTGAAGAGTCTGGTTTCATCAGCGCTTGTGTCAGATGGGGCAAAAAATGACATTCTTCCTGGGCCTACACAATTTGTCTGGTGCTGACTGAAAATGTGTTGGAATCTCCAAGAAGACATGGGTCAATGCCTACTTGAGGCTTGATGATGATGATCCTGCCATTAACTGCGTCAAGGACCTTCAAATGGGTTCCATTCCACCTGAGCTGGTTAACGGCAAGCTTCCATCACCATTGGAATTTGGAGTCATTGGAGCATGGAGGTCCAACAACCTTGCCATTACTAGATGGGAACTATTTCGGTCAAAGAACTTGAGGGTGAGATGCTACCTCCAACTCGTGCTGCACTGCTACCACATATCCTCTGTGCCAACTACGTCACAATGCGGGATAAGTCATTCATACCTGGCAAATTTCCCTGAGCTTCCACCAATCGAACAAAATGGATGGAATTCAGATAGTGGAGGGTATGTAACAGTCAGGTGTCTTGCCCTCCCTGCTCCAAAGGCAGTACTTGAGCTCATCAAATGTGGTTGCAAAGCAGGTTGCAAGGGACGGTGCAGCTGCTCAAACAATAACCTGCCTTGCACTGCTCTCTGCAAATGCTATGGTGGAGACTGTGTCAACACTATCAGGGAGGACATTCAAGATGATGATGACGAAGATGAATAGATCCTACAAATAATGTATTGTAGGCATAATTTACCATGGGCTCTTTAAGAGGATAGGTGTGTGTGTGTGTGTGTGTGTGTGTGTGTGTGTGTGTGTGTGTGTGTGTGTGTGTGTGTGTGTGTGTGTGTGTGTGTGTTAGTGTGAGTGCAGTGTCTGAAATAAATGGACACGTTCTGCGTGCCCAAAGTGAGAAGTTGCAATACCTTTATTCCCTGCAGTGTCAACAATAATGGTAGAATACTAAAAAACTATCAAAGTACTTTACATAAACGCAATATATTCTAATACTATTCAAAATACTTGCAAATCACATATATGGGTGCAAGAATAGGGGCAAAACTAGTCCCGGACCCCCTGTGGAAGACCCCTGGTATTAACTACTACTCATTTTTGTAATCAGTGCCAAGCTACAAAAACTTTTAATGCTTAAATTATTATCTAATTTGACATTGTTCTGGAAGAGGAGCAGAGCGAGGAATGTAATGAGTACTGAGATGAGTCCGGGGAGCCCCGGGTGAAGAAAGACCCCAACCAAAAGTCAGAAAAGATTATTCTGGCTACTTTCAAAGTGTAAGAAATCAACTCAGAATATTTAAAAACCTATAAAACAACCCTAATATTATGAAAATCGGACATTAATTGTCTGGCATACTATTATGGGAGGTCCCAAAAGATATGACCCCCCAAATAAGGTTGTGGGTCGGGAAAATTTGAACCCCATCATTTTCTGACAGTTTGGTCCAAAAAAAGCAAAAGAAACACTTTTAGCAAAAAATTCCTACGGAAATACACATCGTACCACACTACTCACTAGACAGTAGAAAGTAGTAGGCTGTCAGCCTGTCACAAACACACCGGAATGCGGCATACAATCGCTCCCGGTCTAGAACAGTTACTGAAGAACCGATGGTCAGACTTTGATATGGTATTAATGATCAGTAGGTTGTCCCAAAGAGATTATTCACTTTCATGTAGAAATGACATAATCCCTCATACATGTATCTCTAGGAACAGATGTAGAGGTGTCGGTGTGGGATATTTATACTTGGCATATATTATGAAAATGCAGTTAATTGTTTGAGAAAATATAGCAATAAAACACACTGTAAAAGCAATATGCTACATGTATTATCGTAAGGTGTTGCTTTTGTTTTGTTCAAGTGAAACTTGCACTTGGGGCTGTGCTACTGTAGCTGCAAAACGGATAGCATTAGCAGATGTAGGCCTACTACTTTCTGTAACAAAATATTCGCCATAAAGTTTAATGTGATTGAACTATAGAACTCAAATTGGTCAGATTTAAGGGATTCTTTCCATGACTTTCAATAAACAGTATCCCCCCTAGTTTTTTTTTTTCATGTGCAAAGGTTTTTTAATATAATTTCTGACTTAATGTGTAAGAATGAATTATATTTGTCTTGCTGTTTTTCTTTAGTTTTTCTGTCTCAAATCATGGTCACGTGACTTTTGGCCAGTTTATCTCACCGCTAATCCAACCATGATATTTCACACTGGTATTCTTGCATCTTAACTTTTTGCTTCGTTGAACAGAGAGCCGACATTTCAACCGTTGTCAAAAGCAGATTCCAACACCATGATTATATAGGATGATATTTGTGGGGGGGAAAAAAATCTCCAACTGATTTCCATATTGATCTAGGTCAGGACATGCCAGTGTAGAACTGGGTAACCTAGATACAGGTGTCACGTTAAGCGCAGCTTGACACCTACAGCATTGATTGCATACAGCTGGCCTGCGAGGGAGGGCTGAATCCTGTTCTTCCGACCGACTGTCGGTCGTTAACCACTGTCGCCCGGTCTTTTATAGGTCGGCCGGTCGGTCCGAATGCAATTTTAGCGACTGAAATACGCCGGCCGGTTTGATGGGTCGGTCGGTCGCTCATTTTTCATGTCGGTCGGCCGCTATGTGTGTCGGTCGCTCATTTTTCAGGTCGGTCGGTCGCTATGTGTGTCTGTCGCTCAGTTTTCAGGTCGGTCGGTCGCTATGTGTGTCGGTCGCTCAGTTTTCAGGTCGGCCGGTCGGTGATTTGGTCTGTCTTCATATTATTTTTTTTCTGCTCTCGTTGGACTTAACTTTATAAGTCCAATGGAACACTTCTTTGTAACGTATGGCTGCCGTAGTGTAGAGGTCTATTCTGTCGCCTCTCATTTTCTTTTAGCTGGGGACGTTGGTTCGATTCCCGCTCGCGGCAGACAAAAATTATTATATTTTAGACAGACAGACAG
This sequence comes from Protomyctophum parallelum, assembly GCF_964188405.1. Classification (NCBI taxonomy): domain Eukaryota; kingdom Metazoa; phylum Chordata; class Actinopteri; order Myctophiformes; family Myctophidae; genus Protomyctophum; species Protomyctophum parallelum. Next base: position 110,934 of record NC_139715.1, read on the forward strand.
ACAGACAGACAGACTGCCTGTCTGCCTGCCTGCCTATCAAATAATGTATTCATTCCATACGGCTATCTTTTTTAATATAAGAATTTTTGTGTGCCGCGCGATTCGAACCAACGTCCCCAGCTAAAAGAAATTGAGAGGCGACAGCATAGACCGCGACACTACGGCAGCCATACGTTACAAACAAGTGTTCCACTGGACTTATAAAGACAATAGCACCCAGCTGCAGTCTCGCAGACGGGCCGTGCTCCGTGAGGGTGGTGATCCGTGAGGGGAGGGACCGGAAGTGCACTTTAATAATACCAATTGGTATTGTGTTTTATATCATTTTAATCGTTGATTAGTCACCTTTACAACGGGGTACAGCTTGTCAGGACCACGCGTCCGTGGAATGAGCAACATTGCTAAACGTAAACTTAACTTTGGTCCATGATTTCTCCACCTTAATATATATATATATATATATATATATATATATATATATATATATATATATATATATATATATGTGAATTATTATATTTGGGCAACCACACTAATAATAATATATAGTATTAGGGCTGTCAAACTTAAAAATGTATTAGTCATGATCAATGATGTCCAAAATATATGCCATATTTTTCTGTAGACTATATTGTGGGAATAGAAAGATAAATAACAGTAGACCATCTTGCCAATCAGACTATACCAGTAAGACGCCCTGAGGGAGAGAAGTGAGGTCACGTTCACACATCTGCCTGGGTGACGGCAGACTGCTGGGCGAGCGCTGGTGCTTTGGCATGGGGGGGTCAGATCAACATATGGAATTAATTCTGTACTGGCCATGGAGCGTGTCTTGAGTGTACAGGGTTTGATGAGGTCAGATCAACATATGGAATGTCAGAACAGGTCAGCTCCATATATGGAGATCTAAGGGGCAGTGGGGGCAGTGTCTTGAGTGTACAGGGTTTGATGAGGGCCCAGGTAGGGCTGGGCCTTCATTTTTGGGCCTGAGAACTTCACTAATAACTTTGGGGCGGGCCCGTCTAGAGTTTGAATGGACAGGTATCAGTCAAAAGGGAAACATCGAAGAGGAAGGACGGGTGGGGAAGGATCAACATATGGAATGTCAGAACAGGTCAGCTCCATATATGGAGATCTAAGGGTTTGAGGTCAGATGTAGAGTTGCTGGCTGGCTCAGCTCCATATATGGAGATCTAGGTGATGATCCAGTCTTTTCCATGCATGGCTATCCAGGGTTTGATGAGGTCAGTGTCGTGATCTTATATCATATATGGAGACGGCCATATATGGTGGCGTGACGTGTCACGAGGCGTGATGTCATGAGGCGTGACCATATATGGAGGCGTGACATGACACACTTACTGACTGACGGGAAATGCAGGTTTTCATAGTAAACAGTGGCCTATAGTCGCAACAACACATTCTTATATCAGTATCATGGTCAGCATCATGCATCAGTTTCCAAATGAGTGCTTTTAGCAGGTGTGATAAGCCCTACTGTATAGTCTCCATTCCGACATGCTGCCACTCCGACATTGACTTCTAATTGTCGGAATGATGGTATGCT